>NC_043005.1:101804187-101824187 GCF_006345805.1 Octopus sinensis | reverse complement strand
TGGATTTTTATACATATGAACACAGTCATTAAAAACGCGAAGCCGACTGATTAGACTTTTACCGGATTTGTGAAAACTAGCATCTTAAGATAAATACTGATGCAGAAGGTTACATATCCGATGTATACATTCATCACAGCAAAGCCAGAATAAGACTGAAGTGTCTGTAATTCGGTGCAGAACAAATGTCTTAAGTGACGTAGTACGTTAGACATCGGACTTATCCTCGATTTTCATCGCAATAAACATTGGTGAGAGGGACACCGAATAGGTTATGTGTATGCGTATTTGTGTGAGCGTGTGAGTGTGTGTGTGTGAGCGCGCGCATCACTAGTGTATATCGCTGAAAATTATAAGTATTAGAAAATTGAAAATCTGGTGTTACGTACTAAGTCACTCGAGAATTTCTTACGCAACCGGTTGCATGCACTCACTCGGTAATCTCACCTTGACATCATTAATGAGAGGAACAAGAGATTTGCTCAATGAAAGCCATTAACCAACGATACCATTATTCAATTATGAATTTGTGACCTTTTTGTATGACTGGTGAGTTAGCTGCGTGGCACTCAGGTTGAATATCTCTTGACCGATGTCTGGAGTGGGAGACCAAGAGAGCAGAAGGTGAAGGAATGACAGTAGAAGCACTGGAAGGGGGGCTTCGTACGTTGTTTAAATTATAAGAGGATTTAGGATTGATGGGTGAAAGTCGAAATTGTTAAAAACAAGTCGGTTTTAGAGACTTTTCCGGCGATGAAGGAGATATTGAAGAGAGTGAAAGGAGATACAGAGTGGTTTTCTAAAAGCAGGAACAGAGATGCAGAAATACACACAGAGAGGTAGAGAGGTACAAGAGATTCTGTATTTCTCTTTTATTTGTTTCAGTCATTTGACTGCGACCATGCTGGAAAACCGCCTTTTAGTCGAGCAAATCGACCCCAGGATTTATTCTATGTAAGCCTAGTACTTATCCCGAACCGCTAAGTTACGGACGCAAACACACCAGCATCGGTTGTCAAGCGATGTTGGGGGGACAAACACAGACACACACACACGCATACACATACACACACACTCACACACACACACACATATATATATATATATATATACATATATACGACGGGCTTCTTTCAGTTTCTGTCTACCAAATATACTCACAAGGCTTTGGTCAGCCCGAGATGCCACGCAGTGGGACTGAACCCGGAACCATGTGGTTGGTAAGCAAGCTACTTACCACACAGCCACTCCTGCGCCTGTATAAAAAGATGTATAAAAAGACAGATATAATACCGTTAAAAGATGAATAGAGAAGCAGTGGTTGCCGTAAGAGCGACAGAAGTCAACAGAGACAGAGAACATATTTATTTTGGTCTGCTTGTTTCAGTCATTTGACTGCGGCCATACTAGGACACCGCCTTGTAAGCTTTTAGTCGAACTAATCGACCCCAGGACATTTTTAAGATTAGTACTTATTCTGTCAGTCTCTTTTGCTGAACCACAAACTTATGTGGACGTAAAAACACCAGCATCTGTTGTCAGGCGATGTGCGTGGGGGTACAAACTGATACAGAAACACACACACACATACATACACACACACACATATATATACGACGGGCTTCTTTCAGTTTTCGTATAGCAAATCCACTCACAAGGATTTGGTCGGTACTTGGCTATATTAGAAGACATTTGCTCAAGGCATTATGAAGTGGGACAGAACCCAGAACCATGCGGTTGGGAAGCAAAGCTCCTTACCACACAGCAATGCCAGCAGAGATAATAAAATGGTGACGGAAAATGTAGATAATGACGTAATAAATAGTAAGTGTGAAAGTTGCGGTTAAATAAAAAGTCCGAAAGGCGTGAGGATTGATATACAGAGGCTATTGTAATGGTGAGGCAACAGGCAGAGAATGAAAACAGTGCATTTGTATTGTTTACTCAATCATTTGCTGTGTGCTCGATAACCTTTTATTAATGCGTGTGTCTGTAGCGACAGCATTGTTTGATGTATATGGGATCAGTAATTCATTGTAGAGCTTCGTGGTTGGTTATTTAGGGATCACAGATGAGGTAATTCCTAAATGTAAAGAAAGCTTTTAAACTTTGCAATCCAGTTTCGGCAGTAAATGTTTCGCGCGGTCGCTACAGCATAAAGAGTGTGAAGCTGGCTAGCGGTCGTAATAGTTTTGACAGATTTCATTGTTCTCTATGGAAGAGATGGTATATTTTCTTGGCAGGTGTAATGATTATCACATTATGCTAGTGACAGATTCTAAGTTGTTAACATGACGCCGTTAACGGATACTTTCTCGATCTCTATTCACAGGGCGTAAGTCTGGTAGGTAGTTGCAATTACACTTTAAATGAAACACACAGAGGTAGAAATTAATTCACTGTAATATACATCATGAAATACATACATACACATAGTCATACACACTCACACACATACATACATACAAACATACATACATACATACATACATACATACCTACATACCTACATACATACATACATACATACATACAGGTGCATGCAAATACTGTTTTCCTTTCCCCACCTACACGTAATGGTAGTAAGTATGTCCCTCGGTTTTAAGTGACGTCAGAACAACAGCATCAATGGAAGCAATCCTTCTTATTTCCGCCCACAGCACAAACATCGACATTCGTTCATCTTGTCGACTTTGTATGAAAAGAAACCTGGTCAGCGGATGGAGGAGTAACGGATGTAAAAGATGGGAAAAGACATCCAAGAAGGGGAAGAAGATGAAGGAGAGGAAGAAAGAGAAGCTGAAGAAGAAGAAGGAGAAGAAGAAGGAGAGGAGGAGGAGAAGGGGGATTATGATGATGGTGATGACGACGACGGCGACGACGATGATGATAACGACGAGGACGATGGTGATGATGACGATGATGATGAGGATGATGGTGACAGCAACAACTACAACGAAAATTAATGGAAAGGTAATGACACTTATGATGTCGTTGCTGTTACTGATGTTGCTGATAATGATGATGTTGGGACTGAGGAGGAGGAAGAGTAAGATGCAATTATGTGAATGACTAAACTATCGAGCTAGGTTGAAATATGAAAAATAACGAAAAACATAGGAACGAAAGAAATGAAGAAAAATGTAAAATAGTAAAAATGCCAATAGTAATAGTAAGAATAATGAAAAGGGAGAAGAAGAAGAAGAAGAAGAAGAAGAAGAAGAAGAAGAAGAAGAAGAAGAAGAAGAAGAAGAAGAAGAAGAAGAAGAAGAAGAAGAAGAAGAAGAAGAAGAGAAGAAGAAGAAGAAGAAGAAGAAGAAGAGAAGAAGAAGAAGAAGAAGAAGAAGAAACGAAGAAGTGGAAAGAAAGATTGCATTAAGCTATCGATGGTTACAAGAGCAACTTCCGGTGAGTTACAAAGGACATTGAACAGAAGTGACTGACATCCATGTTGGAAAGGAAATGGAAGCCCAACGTTACTTGAGGAGTTGTAAAATGGAGACAGAATGTCTGCACTTTGGCTATGGAAGTAGGTACTGCTGGCGATGGAGATACCGGAGAGGAAAAATGAACGGGCAATAGAGGATAATTTAAACAACACCAACAGAGACAACAACATCGCCATTACTGTCAGCATCACGGCCATAACTATAGCAGTGGAGTAGAGACAGCTGAAGCAGCCATTACAAAAGAAATGCAAAAATAAAAAGACAAAAACAAAAGCATTCTCTGGCAGCTAACAAGAAATTTTCTATAGACTGCAACAATAGTTTTAATATTCCTGGAAGCGGTGCAAAGACAGAGGGTTTAAAGTGCTACATAAACAGCAATTCATAACATTTATACAGTTCATATGAAATTCTTGAAATATTGGAATATTAAGAAGCAAAATTCAGCCATAAATGAACAGGCACTTAAAACATGGCAGTAATATAGTTCGGTGAGATTGACACAAAGTTATACAAATATGTTGGAGGTGGACTTAATAGAGTAATAAATTTTGAGGAAACAACATTAAGAGGGTTTGTTGTAAGCTGAGACAATCTAAGAATTTGGACAAAGAATTTCTTTTCAGAAATATAATGAGTGTGCTGTGACATAATTTCGAAAATTTTATAAATTTTAGTAAATGTATTTAGGTGAGATATTGGTAGGTAGTTCCAAGATTTCTGCGACTCATCGTCACGTCATACTATTCTACACTAAGCGAGCACTTATATACCACATTAGACCACACCATGCTGGTACTCCGTCGATTACTACGACGAGTGTTTTCAGTTGATGTGGTCAAAGGAACAGCCTCCATGTGAAGTTAACGTCCAAGTGACAGAGCACTCCACAGACATGCTTATCCTTAAATTTCTTAAGGGATATTTAGCGTGACACAGAATGTGACATGTGTGCCCCTTTGAACATACAGGTACTAATAATTTTCATCAGTTGAGTGAACTGGAACAACGAGAAATACAGTGTCTTGCTCAACGACGCATAACGCCACCGAGTATCGAACTCAAGACCTTACGATCGTGAATCGAATACCCGAACCGCTAAACCACACAACACTAGATATGCTCACACACCTACTACACAATACTTTTGCACACATCATTACATTACAACCCACCGGCACCACCGCTTCACAGTACACGACACAAAACCACACCACATTAAACTATACAACGCTACACCACACTGCACTACATGACAAGACTACAATAAACTATATTATACAGAACTACATTACACCATACCACAGGACCGTACAGGACATTACACCATATAAAACCACACTATTATATACTACACCTTATTACATTAAACTACATCACATTTCAACACAAAGCACAACGTTAATCTACTCTAATCTACTCTGCTACACTTCATTACAACACATCTCGCTCTACACTGCTCTAAACTGCATCTTATTTCCCCATGCTAGATTATCTGTGTTTTTATTACCCACAAGGGGCTAAACACAGAGGGGACAAACAATGACAGACAAGCGGATTAAGTCGATTACATCGATCCCAGCGCGTAACTGGTACTTAATTTATCGACCTCGAAAGGATGAAAGGCAAAGTCGACCTCGGCGGAATTTGAACACAAAACGTAACGACAGACGAAATACCTTTTTCTTTACTACCCACAAGGGGCTACACACAGAGGGGACAAACAATGACAGACAAGCGGATTAAGTCGATTACATCGATCCCAGCGCGTAACTGGTACTTAATTTATCGACCTCGAAAGGATGAAAGGCAAAGTCGACCTCGGCGGAATTTGAACACAAAACGTAACGACAGACGAAATACCTTTTTCTTTACTACCCACAAGGGGCTACACACAGAGGGGACAAACAAGGACAGACAAACGGATTAAGTTGATTACATCGACCCCAGTGCGTAACTGGTACTTAATTTATCGATCCCGAAAGGATGAAAGGTAAAGTCAACCTCGGTGGAATTTGAACTCAGAACGTAACGACAGACGAAATACCGCTAAGCAATTCGCCCGGCGTGCTAACGTTTCTGCCAGCTCGCCGCCTTTCCCCATGCTAGATTATCATAGTTGTTGTTGATGCTATTCCTACTGCTTTTGTTGTTGTTGTGTAAACTCTAGGTTATTTCTGATTGAGCTAACAACTGGTACATGGCAGTAGTCTGACCAGCTACAATCTACAGATGCGCCCTCTGTCTCTGGACCAATCTGTCTTTTCTGTCATACAATAGTTATTCTCGATCCATGGCGCTCCATTGGAGGACACTTCATCTAACTTCTTGAATATACTGAATCTACGACAACATTCCCCTACATACGAGTTTCCCTATTTTAAGTCATTAGCATATTATATAAGGTAATTTGGCTGATATTTCTTGCAAATTTCGCAGCTGCACAGACGGTCTTCATCACCCACAATTCCTCAACGGTGAAGAGATCGGACAGTAGTTCAGCAGTCGTTCACATCACAAAGATTAATGGTACGTGCTGCAGTATTGCAGTGTAGCACTCCTTGATGTTTGATGCTTCTGCAAATATCTACTACTAGCAGTATCGCTCGGCATTGCTTGGGTTTGTTTCGACCCTTTAGAATTGGAATTTTTGGAAAGTAAAACCTTTGCGTTATGTAGCTTGTTATTTTCTTGAAGTGAACATTTTTCTGGTTGAAATACACCGAAAAATGGCGACACAGCAGTCAAAAAATCATAAAAAGTAGGGATTTTTCATAGAAAAAAAGCACCTTTTTGATGTAAATATTTTTGGTGTTAACATGGTTAGAGTTGATTTGTTTCTTCTACGAAATGAAGAGCAAGCCTTCTTCTATCATACTCTCAATTTTGGTCAACTTGCGCCGCAGGGTCTTGGAGGAGATAGTGTTAGTTGAAGACTACTGAAACTGCCATACACAGACAACTTCAGCTTTGTATATGTAGAGATGGAACACATTGCTTCTCTGGCAATTTTCTTCAATTCTAATATATTGTTAAGAAAGTTGGAGTTTGATCACAATGGTATTTTGAGAATTTTCATCGAAAAACCTATTTATTCAACTTGTAACACACATACACGGACACAAATATTATCGCTCGTTCTCTGTAAAAATATCGTAACAGATGCTACAGGCTAACCTAAAGTGATGTGGTATTCCTTGATGATCATCACTGCGATAGCTGTACCGAAGTAACACCAATGGAGTACTTACCTTGCGGACATAGAGGAGATAAATGAAGGAAAGCGAAGAAACAACTTAAAGAATTTCGGTCGATTAGACGGTAATCAAAAACAATGTTTTCATCTTTTCCTTGATTCTTTATCCAATATTTTCGTTTGAACTTAACAGAATCTAAAATAAGTTCACGTAAGAGAACAAAGGAAAATCCACTCAATGGAAAACAATTAAAATGGAGTTCTTAGCGGGCAAAAAGTGTTTGTAGATAGATCTAAGATAGTGATAAAATAGACAAGTAAATACGTAAATAGATGAGTGATATACAGGTATGCTTTAAGGTGACGTTTTCAAAAGGAACACAGTTTGCGTGAACGTTGATTTTGATATAAAACGAAAACAACAATATAAGAACACACGTGACTTTGTAGGGAACGAGATACGCCCACTATTCGCATACAACTCCCCCCTAGACATGCATACGCACACATACGCACACCACAGGCATGTTCTCATACACACGCACACATATACACACACACACATATATATATGTATAGGGAGATAGACAGACACACAGATGTATAGGGAACAGCTTCTTTTAAACATGTCATGGTCCAATTTAAAATTTACATCATGAATTTTTCAATATGTGTATGCATATATACTCTTTTACTTGTTTCAGTCATTTGACTGTGGCCATGATGGAGCACCACCATTAGTCGGCCCGAGGCTATAGTAGAAGATACTTTTGCCCAACGTGCCACGTAGTGAGATTGAACCCGAAACCATGTGGTTGGTAAGCAAGCTACTTACCACGAAGCCACTCCCACGCCTATGCGTGTGTATATATATATATATATATATATTATATATATATATAATCAACCGATAAGGGTGAGAAAATTGGGTACTAATTTAATAGCACATCCATTTACCACCAAGTGGCTTAGTGCATAAAAAACCCGGATTACGACACATTTTATACATAAATATAAGAGAGTGACCACCATGTGGTCTACTCTAGCACTAAAAATAGATCCGCAAGGTCTCAGCCACAAAAGAAATTGTTTCCGTTGAAAGTTAGCACTACTACCAGCGCAAATGAACAGGGCAAATAAACATAACAAAATGTAGATTAGTTCGAGACAATTGTTTCGCTATTAATAAATTATGTGGTTTTACTTACATAAATATAAATAAAAAACGCGTCTTAAACAGTTGCAGTGGACTTCTGCCCATCTGTGCTGTTACTCAGTCTACACCACGCTTAGAACCTACTGTACGCTGGATGTACTTGCCGGAGTATGCCCGAATGTGATTTTTATGTATGCGTGGGTATTTATATCGATGAATATAACGATCTGTCGATGCGCATACATATGTAAGTGACTATGGAAATTAGAATATGTGGCTGTCCACATCTATGGTAGATACACGGATATGCTGCTCTCGACCCTAAACTGATGTCCTTATTATTAAAATAATTTTATTTTAATGGACCCTGCTTATTTATATTTTGTATTAATTAACGTGAGTTTCGATGTAAATATCTGGTAAAATTCCTCTGCGAATTATTCGCATTAATATCACCTTACTCGATAAGACTTAGCAGTATTAATTAGTTACCAATCGATAAAATAGTTATTGTTTTTGCCTCTCATTGACCAGATAAGTTTACTTAGACTTGTATTATTTATTTATTCCTGTCTCTGAAGGAATTTGAATGATTGTCCAATCTCTTTTTGAAAAAAAGTATTTCTTTGCATCCGAGGAAAATGTGCATCTATAAACCAGCTTCTTAGTTTTACATTTTGAGTTCAATGGGTATACTTTATCTCTAGCACAGTTGCATTGACCTGTTCGTCTATTTCTATTATTTATTGTGTTATTGACTTCAATTGAAATCTCTCCTATTCCTTTCTAAGGTCCAGTATTATTTCTGAATTCCCTATGGATATATGTTTTGGTGCTGCTCTTTCTAGCGATTCATTTTTCTATTTCTATGCCTGTGAAAGAAGTTGTTAGATATATAGATAGATACAAATAAAGATATATGTATGTATGTATGTATATATATATATATATATTATATATATATATATATAATATATATATATATAAACGGGCAAAACGCCCCCCGTCCAATGGACGCTGCTGAGTTCTCAAACATCTAAAGCAAACATTTAAACCAAATTTTCTCAAAACAACTTGTCCGACCGTCCCAGAGCCCTCCCCTTTCTGAAGCACTGATTTAACCTAAATTTGAGACACCAGCAAAAGAAGAAATAAAGATACACTTTTTTTTCTATTCCAAAGAAAAACGATTTTATTCACACAAATATGCAACCGAAGAGTTTAAAAGTACCAGTAATCGATCGCATTCTCACCTGGAATCGATTTTTGTACTTTTTTCAAGACTTATACACGCTCTGATACCGTCGGTATCTACATATCAAATTTGAGCGCAATCGGATGGAGGATGCCCGAGATCCTAGAAGACACACAGACAGACTGACAGAATGGAGTTTATATCATATGTGTGTGTGTGTGTGTGTGTGTGTGTGTCTACTAAATTCATCGCAAGACTTAAGTCGGCCCGACGCTATAGTAGAAGACAGTTACACAAGGTGTCACGCAGTGGGACTGCACGTGTGGCTTAGTGGTTAGGGCATTCGTCTCACGATCGTAAGGTCATGAGTTCAGTTCCTGCTGACGTGTTCTGTCCTTGAGCAAGACACTTTATTTCGCGTTACTCCAGTCCACTCAGCTGGCAAAAATGAGTAGTACCTGTATTTCAAAAAAGGGCCAGCCTTGTCACACTCTGTGTCACGTTGAATCTCCCTTAGAACTACGTTAAGGTTACACGTGTCTGTGGAGTGCTCAGCCACATGCAAGTTAATTTCCGTTGATCCTATCAGGTGGGACCCTCGCCGTCATTACCAACGGAGTGCTTCTTTTTATACATGTATATATCATTTCATGGACTGGACGCCGGACTTAACTTTTCAATATTTAGTAAAAAAAAGTACTCAGATATCTGTCTACAAATAACTTAGTGCATGTGTTCAAGTCCCTTGTTGACAAATTTCATCTGAGATTAGAAATTAATCCACAGCAAAGCAAGAAAATCTAGTAAATGGGTTATTATCTAATTGACTGGTTCAACAGAATCAATCAGGGAGAAAGACCCGTGACAAGAAACGAAATGAAATCCAATAGCAATCTCACCAATAAATCTACACCAACTACACAGATGAAAAAAGTTATTAAGTAGATGTATAAACGTAGGAGTGGCTGCGGGGGGGATTAGCTTGCTTAAGAACCACATGGTTCCGGGTTCAGTCACACTGCATGCACCTGGGGCAAGTGTCTTCTACTATAGCCTCGGGCAGGCAAAAGACTTGTGAGTGGATTTGGTAGACGGAAACTGAAAGAAGCCCTTCGTATATATATATATATATATATATATATATCTATACAATATGTTACATTACTCGGTAGTCAAGATAAAACTCTGAGTTTCAGATGCCGAAGTGGAAATCCACAACACCATCTCTTCGGTTATCTGGCTATTTGAAAACGTTATGAAAAAATACCGTTAAAAATGAAGGGAAATTACTCTGTTATAACTCTGCTTTGCCTGCGTACTTATACATCGCTCGCATTTTTCGTCATAAAAATTATATAAAAATACATAAAAATATATAAAAAATATATAAAAAATATATAAAATCTTTTGGGACATAACACAGAAAGCATGTTCTATCCGTTTTCTTTAGGGGACCAAAAACGTAACAGAAATTTAGTCACATGTGGGCATGATCCGAAAAGCTCTGTCCTTGTATTTAGACATGTGGTAGGGTCTAAGCTGCTTTTCCAGATAAGCCATCTCTCCATGTCGCATAAACCGCACCTTCCGCTGCCGTTAGTATAGGGCTTACATCTGGCCAAAATCTTCCATTGTATGTTATAATCGACACCTTTATCTCTTAAAGACCAAATATGATTGGATAATTGTGTCGCTTTTCTTTTGTTCCAGTGCCTAAAGCTCAAAGTGTGGTTATTGAACCTGGCCTTGAAATTACCCTCTGTCAGGCCCACGTATTTCTTCGTCGAAACGGTGTCTTTAGTGGTTATAGAGTTTACGGTAGCTTCATATGATGGTCTTGGACATGCAAGCTCCATTTAGCGGGCACAATTCTTTATTCCTGCATGAACAGCTGTTTTCTTCTTGTGTTTTTTGTATGTTATGATTGATTATGTTTTTAAAATTGGTAGTTGAACTAAAACTAATTTTTAAATTGTGTCTATTAAAGAGTTTCCTATAAGCATGGTTAACTGGAAAATGTCTATCTATCAGTGCTAGGAAATATTTACCTATATTGAAGGCCACCTCGGGTGAGTAAGGGGGCGTAAACCAGATGACCTTCCTATTTCTATTATTCCTTTTCCTTATTGTTGGGCTGGTGATAGGTGTATATTTTATTTTTTCGCTAAAACCACTATCTTTTAAAGCTTTATTATAAACTGGGGCAACGCTATTGAAGATGTCCTCATTAGATGAGAGGCTAGAAATCCTCTTACTAATATTTTTAACTAAATTTTGAATACTATAGGGGGATGGCATGAACCTACATTAAATAACTTAGTCTATCATTGGGCTTCCTATAAGGCTTATAAATATTATTATTAAGATCTAAGGAAACGTCTAAGAAATTGACAACCGTCAGGTTAGTGTCTATAGTTATACTAAGTCCGAAGTGTTTCATTAACTGGATAATATCCTTCCTAAAACGATCTTGTGCTGGTCCATTTGTATTAGCTGTTAAGTCAGAACTAGGGATTATTAGCAAAGAAATTTTAGATAAAATAAATACGAAAATTAAGACCGATACTAGGCTAGTGCAATGGTCCAATAGTATAGAAGTCGTAGACTGGTTTAAAGCTATTAAGAATAAGAAAAAAGCGAGGTTTACACAATTCGATATTGTTGATTTTATGCTATCTCTAAAGAACTGCTAGATAAAGCCCTAATCTTCGCTAGTGACTTCATAGAAATTAGTACCAATGATAAGGATATAATCTTCCATGCTAGAAAGACATTACTTTTCAGTGAGAATGCAAAGTGGGTAAAAAACACCGACACGGAGGGCGCTTTCGATGTGAGCATGGGTTCATATGATGGGGCAGGCATCTGTGATCTAATGGACTCTTTCTCCTAGATACCTTCGGTAAGACATTCCCTAACGTACATTTCGCCATCTACAAAGATGATGCCCTCGCCTTAACAGCTAATACAAATGGACCAGCACAAGATCGTTTTAGGAAGATATTATCCAGTTAATGAAACACTTCGGACTTAGTATAACTATAGACACTAACCTGACGGTTGTCAATTTCTTAGACGTTCCTTAGATCTTAATAATAATATTTATAAGCCTTATAGGAAGCCCAATGATAGACTAAGTTATATTAATGTAGGTTCATGCCATCCCCCTATAGTATTCAAAAATTTAGTAAAAAATATTAGTAAGAGGATTTCTAGCCTCTCATCTAATGAGGACATCTTCAATAGCGTTGCCCCAGTTTATAATAAAGCTTTAAAAGATAGTGGTTTTAGCGAAAAAATAAAATATACACCTATCACCAGCCCAACAATAAGGAAAAGGAATAATAGAAATAGGAAGGTCATCTGGTTACGCCCCCTTACTCACCCGAGGTGGCCTTCAATATAGGTAAATATTTCCTAGCACTGATAGATAGACATTTTCCAGTTAACCATGCTTATAGGAAACTCTTTAATAGACACAATTTAAAAATTAGTTTTAGTTCAACTACCAATTTTAAAAACATAATCAATCATAACATACAAAAAACACAAGAAGAAAACAGCTGTTCATGCAGGAATAAAGAATTGTGCCCGCTAAATGGAGCTTGCATGTCCAAGACCATCATATATGAAGCTACCGTAAACTCTATAACCACTAAAGACACCGTTTCGACGAAGAAATACGTGGGCCTGACAGAGGGTAATTTCAAGGCCAGGTTCAATAACCACACTTTGAGCTTTAGGCACTGGAACAAAAGAAAAGCGACACAATTATCCAATCATATTTGGTCTTTAAGAGATAAAGGTGTCGATTATAACATACAATGGAAGATTTTGGCCAGATGTAAGCCCTATACTAACGGCAGCGGAAGGTGCGGTTTATGCGACATGGAGAGATGGCTTATCTGGAAAAGCAGCTTAGACCCTACCACATGTCTAAATACAAGGACAGAGCTTTTCGGATCATGCCCACATGTGACTAAATTTCTGTTACGTTTTTGGTCCCCTAAAGAAAACGGATAGAACATGCTTTCTGTGTTATGTCCCAAGAAGATTTTATATATTTTTTATATATTTTTATATATTTTTATGTATTTTTATATAATTTTTATGACGAAAAATGCGAGCGATGTATAAGTACGCAGGCAAAGCAGAGTTATAACAGAGTAATTTCCCTTCATTTTTAACGGTATTTTTTCATAACGTTTTCAAATAGCCAGATAACCGAAGAGATGGTGTTGTGGATTTCCACTTCGGCATCTGAAACTCAGAGTTTTATCTTGACTACCGAGTAATGTAACATATTGTATAGATAAATTTCCTCTGTTTACATAATATTGAGGTCTCTTTCTTTCTTTTGTTATCTTACCGTTTTATCAATATATATATATATATATATATATATATATATATATATATATATATATATATATATATATAAATATGTATGTGTATATGTTTGTGTGTTTGTGCCCCCCCCCCAACATCGCTTGACAACCGATGCTGGTGTGTTTACGTTCCCGTAATTTAGCCAGCCACATGCTCGGTGTTTTACTATGACTAACTATATAATATTTACCGAATCAGTTACTAAAAAATTAACACCTTTAGATTCTATTGTAAACGTAATTTAAAGACTCACTAAAAAGATGTTTTATTGTAACAGTAAGAAAGCAGATTCAGATATTAAGGAAATGCATTTTGTAGTAGAGTGAAAAATATCTCTTTATAACAGCAATGATATATGTATGGTGAAAACCATATTTTAAGGTGATAGTTTAAAATGCATTTTATGCTGTGGTGTAAAATGTATTTCAATGTACCACTGCAGAACATATTTGAAGCTAGCACTGAGGAAGGAAATGTTGAAGAAGCAGTGAAAATCGCTGTAAAGAACATAACCTTTTTAATTACATCTGATTGAGAATGGAGTTTCAAACATATAACAAAAGCTTGTGACATAAAATTTGGCTGTTTCCCTAATAACATAAATATTAGGTAAAGAATACGGCGTAGCTTGAGAATTTGAAGAATCGATATAAATTTTACTAATCCGAAAGCATAAATTATGGCTACCAAAGTGAGAAAATCTGCTACTGAAAATGTGCAAGCATGCGAATCTACGTCAACTTTGTGTGTGTCATAAAATATTAAATGTATAAGAAACGATGGAGAAAAATAGATGTGAAGACAGTCTGATGTTATTGTAATTCTAGAATAAATAGAATTGTTTCAACTATAATCTGGTTGACTAGGCAAACAGAAATATTGATTATGGCAACTACGTTAATAAAATACTATAAAGTCACCAATGAAATCTCCTCAGAATACAAGAAAAAAGTTCTTGTAATAGAAATGTACGATAAATACATCGAATAATTGAATATTGATACAGGATACTGAGCTCTCTGAAGAAATCTATGGTAAACAATGTTAATAAAGTTAAATATATTCTCATTACTCGAAGAAAATTTCCAAAATGACATGAAATTATATGTGAATTGTATGACTAAATATGATTTGTTGCTATAGAAGATGGCCAAATCCAATTTCGGTTCGAATTTGAACTTGTAATTATCGGTACAGAGGTTTGCGGTGCCAAATGTCTAAGAATACACTTTCAAATGTTGGAAATTTCTGGCAATAACACAAGAAATGGGTATTCTGCATTTACAGATTGTAAAGTGGCAGGATTTTTCTAAACCTCAGCATGGGAGCTGAGTAAGATTTTGTTGCATAGAATTTCAATGAAAGGGACTTTAGTACTTAGTTGCAGATCGGTTTATCTTTATTGGAAAGCTATAAATAGAAACGTAAGAACAGGCGTGTGGGGATGGAGGAGAGAGACACACACATACACACACACCGATTGTATTAGATGGCGTGAAAGAGGAAGTATGTGTACGTATATCTGTGAGCATTAAGCAGCAGCAAGAGGTAAGAATATTCCTGTGCGTGTATGAGAGAGAGAGAGAGTGTGTGTGTGTTAGTGTGTTTACATGTGTATGTGCGTGCGTGTTTATTCGAGGGTTTGTGTGTTCGCGAATAACAGTAACGATGTGTGAGTATAAGTGAGAAGCTAAGAGAAATAAATAGACAATTGAAGAAACGTGATAGGAATATGTACATAGGAATTAGTAGATATATTGGTTGGCAGAGAGAGTAGAGAATTGGATTATCTGTTGAACGAGATTTTTTTCCTTTACTTTATATCTGCTCTGGTTTAAACTACACCAACGTCATTGAAAAGTGAGTGAAACTCAATCATTCAAACCACAGTTTAAAATATAATAACAAAATAAATATTAATAGCATAAGAAGCTTTTGGAATCGATTATAAACTTGAAGTGTGTAAACATGGCTCTGTACCAGTTCTGATCAACTCTGTCAATCTATTGTGTGGTTAGGATAATACTAAAGATTCAGAAAGTCAAAGATGTAATATTTTGGTCACGGCTCATATTGTTTACTCCGAGGAGATTTGAACCTAGAAGTACAACCCAGAGAAAGAGTTGTCAGTTATATATATTTCTTTACTACCCACAAGGGGCTAAACATAGAGGGGATAAATAAGGACAGACAAAGAGATTAAGTCGATTACATCCACCCCAGTGCGTAACTGGTACTTAATTTATCGACCTCGAAAGAATGAAAAGGCAAAGTCGACCTCGGCGGAATTTGAACTCGGAATATAACGACAGACGAAATACGGCTACGCATTTCGCCCGGTGTGCTAACGTTTCTGCCAGCTCGCCGCCATGTCAGTTATATAGTTGAGATACATATATGCACAGTGCACTTTTGCTTGCCGAATCTAACTTCTTTCTGTGTTATCTTTAATGTACAATGATTCATTGGTCTCTGTAATGGAATCGACTTCAATATAAACACATCTCACAATGGAAGTGATAAAAGAAAGACCAGTATAATTCATAAACTGGTTTTCTTTTACTCAAATATTTGATCTACACCCTTAAAATCTTCCCCGATTTATAATAAATTAGGTATGTTTGTTTTATATTTTTTATATTCTTTCCCCTTAATTTAGAATTCACTTCCTCCCAACTCGGACTTCTCTGCCCTGTTCCCCATTTTAACTCTTACTTGTAAACATCTATTGTATAAATATCATATTATATATTTATTTAATGCCCACAAGGGGCTAAACACAGAGGGGACAAACAAGGACAGAGAAACGGATTAAGTCGATTACATCGACCCCAGTGCGAAGCTGGTACTTTATTTATCGACCCCGAAAGGATGAAAGGCAAAGTCGACCTCGGCGGAATTTGAACTCAGAACGTAGAGACAGACGAAATACCTATTTCTTTAATACCCCCAAGGGGCTACATACAGAGGGAAGAAACAAGGACTGACGAACGGATTAAGTCGATTATATCGATCCCAGTGCGTAACTGATACTTATTCAATCGACCCCGAAAGGATGAAAGGCAAAGTCGACCTCGGCGGAATTTGAACTCACAACGTAGTAGCAGACGAAATACTGCTAGGCATTTCGCTCGGCGTGTTACGTTTCTGCCAGCTCGCCGCCACAAATATCATATTATATTAACAGAGAACTATTATATAAATAGTACGTTTTATGACTATTATATAGTATAGATAAGAACCATTGGTTCAAATGCAATCATCTATCCATGCTTACAATTTTCCTCACTTGATTTACATTAATAGGATAAAAATTGATTTTTAACAAACGTATTCTTTATATACAAATACATTTGCTGATGAATCTCAGGAAATAACGTCGCACCAAAAGCCCTCTATTATACAATAGAGTCATTTCATTCAACTACTTTTTTCCTATGAGCAGCACAAAGCTATATATCTATCAATGTATTCATATTAGAAATTTCATAATGTCGGAAAACATGCAAGGCTCAATTTGTTGTGTACGTTTGATCGTTCAGTAACAAAATGGGAAGACATGTTTGGCCCAATATTAATCAAAATGTTATCAACAGAAGACAAAACACAAATTTCCCGACGCATGCGATACGCAATATATTTATACTTGTAACATTTATAGTTTTAACACTCCGTTGGAGCGGGATATTAAAACACCGTTCGTGTAGTGGCGTATGATTTACCCCAGATATTTTATTTTATTTCTTATTAGTTTAACAATTATTTATCAAAAGTTTCTATACAATTTTCTTATCAAAAGTCATTTTAATCTTACACAAAGTCAATTTCATGTACGAAAATTTACTAAGGCAGACAAACATAAAGAACAGACATTTTATTTAATAAACCATTTGGTGTTTATTACCGAGTCCTTGTCACTGCTTGCTTTCTCTTCTCGTCACTCTCATAACAGTGAACAGAAACCATGAATGAGTAACCCAAGCAGATGGGTTTCCAACACTTCAGAGAGTTATTCGTTGTCTTTCGATTCTTTGATTTGGGGCACAATGTGCAATTTTGTTGAGAACTTTTACAATGGCCTTTTGGAGGTAATTCCTTAAATGGCCCATCTGGTTAAAAGTGGTGGATCTTCCTTTTCAGGTCTCTTCTCAAACGTGGCTCAGTCTTTCGATGGCGATGGTCGTCCACTAACTTCATCCCAAACATTTTCTGAAAACTCTGGCACCTCATGGTTCACTGAAACTTTGCCATGCATATCATGAATGCATTTATTCCTGCAACACTGAGTGTGGTGTAAAAACTTGTAAGAGTCCAGCATCAAGTATTCCGGGAAACATTATAGGTTGAATATAACTGCTTAACAGTATCTACTCCTTCTTTAGCAGTGTTGTAGAAGGTATTGATTACTGGTCTTTTTATTCTTTGGTGTCTAACTCAACTGCAGCTTCAGGATGCATTGTGATATACAATGCAACACACGTTTCTTGCACATATAAGAGGCGTCTCTGGAAGCCAGATAAACTTGTCTACTCTGTCCTACTTTTGATAGCGACAAACGCTGTCATCATAATTATGTATTACAAAAACAAGAGCAACGCAAATGTATATTATGTTGTGCATGCCACAAATGAACCTTACGACACCCATATGAGATAATAAAGGAAATATATACCTTAGAAAAATTACCTGTAAGAAAGGTAGGAAGGGTTTGCTACACCTTGAGATGCAATTACTATATATATATATAATCCCAACACAGACTGAGCAATCTGATGCATCAACTCAGTGGATATTGACAGGAAATCACATGGGAGGATGCTTGTTTCACTACTGCTACACGTAAGATATTTAGAAAGAAACATCACCTGGGGTAAGCCACACCCCACTGTTCATTATTTATTTTAAAACAATTGTTTTTTACTGCCACTATCATTTGAGCTAATTTCTAGTACTGTGTACCGTGCGACCTATAGCTGTATTTCTCTCGATTGTCATTTAATCTTTGACTGATGGTATGTTTTACAAACAAACTGTAGTTTGATTTGTTTGTGACTCTTTGGCTGTTTAGTATTGGTTTATATATTTAATATACAATGCATGGTTTTCTAAAAGAATACGTCTATTTTGTGGTTTTCTCTGTGCGTATTGATACAACATGCACCGCCATATTGTCAGTGATTTCCCTGCCACCAGTAGGGGGGGGTGCTTATGCAATCCCACAAACGCAGACATCATAAAACCAGCAGAATCTGCCATATATGAATGTGAATAAATTCTGTCAAGAGGATGGTTCAGATATGCGTTTTAAAAAGGAATATTGCTCAGATTGTAACGTAAAATGGTTTCTCATTTAAGCACAAGGCCAGTAATTTTTAATGGAGAGGACGTCTGTGGATTACATCGACCTCAGTAATCCACTGGTACTTTATTCTTTAGACTCTGAAGGTATGATTAGCAAAGTTGATCTCAACGAGATGCGGTCTAAATATTCAAATGTATAATATGCTTGATAAGATATCGGATTTACATGAATAACCCACATGATGATACAATATGTTTTTTAGGGGGAATATTCTAGAGACACCCTTAAATTAATTTGTACCCTGAGTCAAAACTTAATAAAAGGAATGTGAATGTCGCAATCAAATTAGTTACTTTAGAATGATGGTTACGGATCTAACGTTCTGCCCATTGAGTGAATGGAACATAAAAACACGCAACACTAATCAGGATAATCAATATATCTACTCAGAAATGGAATAGCCAGCTCAATCAGTCTAGGTTCCTTGTTTCGCTGTGAAGTGTATATATATCATACATTTTATAATGATTGATACGTAGCAATTAGCCATATGAAACCTTGTTAACAAGTCAGCTTGTACTCTAGTTTCCTACATAGAAATATACGTTTAAAGATACTTGCTTCATAAACAAAATGAACACCAAATGCCAAAAATATTATCGTTTCTTAGATGATTTACTGATTCTCAAATTGTCTGGAATTACGTCACTAATCATTTCTGTAGACATTTCACAATGAATATTTATATAATAAACCATCTTCTTATGATTTCTACTTTAACAAGCTTTGTCACATTTAGATGTCTCTCTTAATTACTCTTTCCTTTATATCAATATTCATTACTATTTTTCTTCCATATCGTATAATGGTTCTATTTACCGACTGCTATTATGGCTCTAATAGTCTCTATACCTCATTCATTATACATTTCAGCTTGCTTCAATATATTAGCATCGCTGCCGTTCATATCATGTGTCCTGGCATTACTTACAGCTAAATGGTAGTCTATATATAGCGTTGATTTCACCGCAATGTAATTTGTTTAATAATTTTCCTTCCGTCATCTTTTTTAACGTATGTATATATATATATATATAATATATATATATATATATATAATATATATATATATAAGTAATACTTACGCCAACGCATTTTATTTCAGAGTAGATGTAATAGACTTATATGCACACACATAGATACATTTGCGTCATCATCAACAACGCCATCTCCATCATCAAACGTTGTCTGTCGACATCAGCAATGGATGTTCATGAGGAAAACGCACACACATGTATGTATATGTGTATACG
>NC_043005.1:101786687-101796687 GCF_006345805.1 Octopus sinensis | reverse complement strand
CTGTTTGATTGCACACAACAGGAGTCTGTTTTTATCAGAAAGGAAAATGGCGCTACATTCATGAATATCCCAAGAGTATTAATGGGGTAATTTTTCCATAGTTAGCTTGTATGATAGGTTTCAAGCGTGGTTCGAAACGCCTTTTTTCACCTCTGCAGTATAAAAGATTATTTCTTATCATTCTACAGCGTTTCTCTCAATAGCGTTCGAACTATTGCTTCCACGCTATCAGCTAAGAAATCCATATTTCTGGTAATCCAATAGAATAGCATTAGTTTCTTAAGTTGATATAAGATGTATGGATATGATGCAGGTAGGGAAGTTTCAAGTGGTTTCTAATATATTACTGGTATTTACTGAGCCGTCGTCCGGAAGTAGAATTCTTAACCCTACTACCATACCTGCAGCCGCAACAATAATTTAAAAAGAAGCAATCATTTTTAGTCCATTCGTATAAAAATCATTCCAGGTGGTGCCTCAGTACAGCTGCAGTCTAATGGCCGAAACAAATAAGGGATAACACATATAAGAATCCAACACAGACAAACGAGCCTACGATGGAAGGCAGTTTAACAGTGACCACCCAGTCGATAATGGAAACATTATAACTGCAGATAAATTGTTCGCCATAAAAAATTGAAATTCTACAATAGTATTTAATGATTTGTGGGAGAATTGGTTATTATTTCCCTTTATAAATTTAGCAGGAGCGGCTGTGTGGTAAGTAGCTTGCTAACGAACCACATGGTTCCGGGTTCAGTCCCACTGCGTGGCACCTTGGGCAAGTGCCTTCTACTATAGCCGGCCAATGCCTTGTGAGTGGATTTGGTAGACGGAAACTGAAAAAAGCCCGTCGTATATATGTATAGATATATGTGTGTATACGTTTATATGTCTGTGTTTGTCCCTCCCAACATCGCTTGACAACCGATGCTGGTGTGTTTACGTCCCCTTAACTTAGTGGTTCGTCAAAAGAGAGAGATAGAATAAGTACTAGGCTTACAAAGAATAAGTCCTGGGGTCGATTTGCTCGACTAAAAGGCGGTGCTCCAGCATGGCCACAGTCAAGTGACTGAAACAAGTAAAAGAATAACAATCTTCCTCATTGATTAAAAAAACCCCGAAAGAGTAAGAACTCAATAAGGAGGTTTAAGTGGCTTTTAATATATTACTGGTCACCCTGAAGCGGAATTCTTAACGTCACAACCAGTGAATGAAGAAGCCTCCCACATTGATTATCAAATAACGAAAGAATGAGCGCCTTCGCAAGTCATGCAGACGCATTAGGCTGGTTTCCCGATTTCTGTGACGTAATATTGCCCACTGGATGTGATGCTGGTCTGTTGCAGGATTGCACATTTTTGCCACCTGAGTGGGCCGTAGCAATATGAGCTGAAGTCTTGCTCAAAAACATAAGGCGTCGTCCGGTCCAGGAATGGAAACCACAATCATACGTTCATGAAGCCAACATCCTAACCACCAAACTTCGCGTCTCAAGTTTCATTATTGACTCATACAAACAATCATACATAATGCCTGAGCCTGTGTTTTGCGGCAGATCTGGCCACTATTTCTAACAGCTAAAGCAATATAATAATGGTTATATCCTTGACTCATTAAAAGTGGTTTCTTGCATATATGTGTGTACTACTACCTGTATAAACGTTCATTTATTTTCGGTGCCGGTATATGTAATTTTTGTATCTGTATGTGTTTGCATGTGTGTGTGTATGCATGTGTGTGTATGCACGTGTGTGTATGCATGTGTGTGTATGCATGTGAGTGTATGCATGTGTGTGTGTGCGTGCGCACACGTGCGTCTTTGTGTGCGTGTGTTAGCGAATGCTGTGAAAGTAAGTTTGAGTACAGAGCTTGAGAAACGAAAAATATTTCTGTTACTTGAAACAGAAAATAAATTGACCAAGGGACCTTAACTTCATCAAACAATGATGAAGTCAGACGAAATAATTTAAACTATAGATGGGGAGATTGGTAAATCTGTGTGTATGAGACTGGATACTTATTTGTGTATATGTATATACAAACATGCATGTTTATTTATACGCATGTGTATTTGTCAATGAGTTTGAATGTGCAAGTGCCCTTTATTAGATTATTTTCTATACTCGTCTCCCTGCGTGTATGTGATTGTTAAATGGCATAGCGGCATATTATAAACACAATCCTATACATTGTGGATAACACTGATCCACAACGTATACATCTAGTGCCACACAAGAAGGACTTAATAGTTATCTGAGCTGTTCAATAGTAGCAGAATTTGTTATTAGATTTCTTTAAAATACAAACCGAAATAACTATGTAAAAGCCTCTGGCAAAGTGTAAACATCTCCAGCAAAATTTTCACTCATGTTGGTTGGTGCTAATACTTATTGAAAGCTCCCATTATCTGGCCTCTTGACACGAAAGAAAAGCATGCAATACGTGCAAGAAAAGCAACTGGATCCGGTTGTTGCCAAAGGAGCCAGCAATATGATCGAAATCTTCGATGGGGTTTCGATCTAACGGTAGGTCAGACTCGTGAATTCACCAAACTTTATAGGCAAGTATTACTTTTATGGCTTGTCAGAAATGTTCATTTATCCTCAACACATCAGATGACGACAAAACACGTATTACTGCGTTACAAATAGCACACGTTTTTTTATCTGATCTGATGCACCCAATAATATGTGTGTGTATGTGTGTGTGCATGTATGTGTGTGCAGGTATGTTTGTGTGCGCATGCGCATCTTTTGTTGGTGTTTATCTCCGGAAGATAATATGAATATCAGTGAAAACCTCGTAAATCAATGCTTGCTAACGAGTATACCACGTGGATTTTGCTTTGCCCAAATTGCGTGAATTTAGCTTGTGAATTTCGTCTTTGGTTGTATATACTGAATCATTTATTAGCTCGTTGCGAACACTATTGTTTAGAAAATTCGATAGAAAATAATATATGTATTAAGAATTATGCAAAGTGGAATAGTTCCAACGAAAGTTCGAAGCCGAGTCCAGAGCTTCGCTTGCTACTGACAGCCAGTATCGCTTTGTGATCTTATAATTATTTCCATAACAATCTGAACAAATTTACCATTACTTAGAGCTGCTTTTCCTTATATTAAAGTGTAAGAACGTAGATGAAATAGTTCCAATTATCTATAAGGTCTGTGCACATGTCATTCTCATTTAGAATAAAGCAGCCTAACGGAAACGTTAAACAGGCTAAAATCTTCAATAAAATATAAAAGACCCATAAGAGAGATTAGCCATTCATTCCGTCTTATCTTAACATATCAATACTGTTTCAATGGCGAATGCTTGCATTACTAAACATGAACAGCATTGCCAGTAGTGACATCTACATCACAACAACAGCCACCACTACATCCTCTTCCCCTCCAAAAGATGACGTATGACCAACCCTGGAATCGCCAGTACCTCCGCCACTACCGCAGTTAACAACACGTCCTGGGAATTTTAACTTGGCTTTTGGATCAAATTTCGAAGATTTTCGGCAATATAAATTTCTTGAACATGGCAAACAAATCCCATGTTTCACTCTCCTGCCCTTCACATTGCATTCACGACTAATCGCTCCGTTTTATTTCTTTATATTACATTTCATTTTAGACTTGTTATCGGTTTTCTGTTTTCGCTTGTTTCGGTTCTTAATCACTATTTTCCTCACTTCGTTTCATTGGAAACAGTAAATTCCATCTATAATTACTTCGCCTCTTATAACCGTTCCAGTCCTCCCTGCTGCATTATTATAGCAACGGTTTCGTGCTGAGAGACTTGTTTACAAGTGCGACTGTTCTCAGTCGCAACCACACAGCCTCTCACTACTTCAACATATCACTTCGCACATCGTAACGTACTAACATACACGACAGTACGCCATTCCAAACCGCATTGCTCCATACTACACCACACCATACAGCAAAGCAAAGCAAAGTAAACCAAACAACATCCCACAACCAACCACACCGCACCAATCACACACAACGCCACGCTCCACCACGCCGAGCCACCACACAACCGCCACATCAAACCAAATCAAACAACAGACACTGCCATAACAAATAAAAAAAGAAATCAGCCGAAACGGAAGAGAGATGAGAGAAAGAAGCAGAATGAAAATCAGAGAAAATATTGCAGCAGGCTGGGTGGGGAAGAGTGTGGTGGTGGTGGTGGAGGATTTGTGGTGGTAGTTCTGCTGGTGCTGCTGATGCTAATGCTGGTGGTAGTGATTTTCGCGGCGGCGACTGCGGCGGTGGTGGTGGTGGTGATGATGGTTGTGGTTTTAATGGCGGTGATGATGATAGTGCTAGTGGTGTTGGTGGTGTTGGTGGTGGTGGTGGTTGTGGTGTCCATGTTTCGGGGTGGATAAACAGAGAGAAAAACTGATGTTTCGTCATCAAAGCACAGGAGCAAACGATATAGGATAGGGCAATATTTGTCATCAAACACTTAGATCACCTTTCTCCGATTCCAATTGTATACAAACAGATGTGAGTTTTCTCACCAACGATGTGCTTTCTCTGCCGGAGAAACCAAGAAAAATCAAATTGATATTACTCTTTAACAAAGACCCGAAGACTTCCTATTTTCCCTTTCTTCCTTCCTTTCTTTGATTCCTTCTTTCTTCCTTTCTTCTTATCTCATTCCATTCTTTCATAGCTAATTTCTTTACATTTTTATTTTTCACATCTGTAAAATATTGCATTTTACATTCCGCAGTCAAATGCTTAGGTTTTACTCAACGCATTAAATGTTGTACTCTTCATTACATGTTTGATGTATGTATATATATATACACTAGCTGACCACGTGCCGTCTATAATGACAGCTAATTGTAGTATTATATAATAATAATAATAATAATAATAATAATAATAATAATAATAATAATTATAATAATAATAAGAGGAAATATTATTCTAAACTTAAAGGGAAAAATTCGATTTAGAAATACTAAATCAAATTTCACAAAATGTATACGTTTTATTTATTATTTTGCATATTACTTAATCATTGTTATACATTTTATCTTGTTTAATCTTTCTATATGTAATTTTTCTAAATGGTATAATTTAATTTTTCATTATTGAATTAATAAAAGGTGGGTTTTTTTCTAATTTATATATATATATATATATATATATATATATATATATATATATATATATATATATATATATATGTATGTATGTATGTATGTATGTATGTATGTATGTATGTATAAGATACATAATAATCACACATACAAACATTCATGTATTTCCCTTGTACACGCACACACGTACACACATATACTCACACAGAGAAGAAACATCCCTTCTTTCTCTCATTGTTAATACTTTCTTTCACTGCCCTCACTACTTCTCCTTCACCGAATTACTATATTCTCTGCTCCTCCGCGTCCGGCGTGATTCTGGACAAATATATATAGGCGCAGGAGTGGCTGTGTGGTAAGTAGCTTGCTTACCAACTACATGGTTCTGGGTTCAGTCCCACTGTGTGGCACCATGGGCAACTGTCTTCTACAAAGCCTTGTGAGTGGAAACTTAAAGAAACCCGTCGTATATATATATATGTATGTGTGTGTATATGATTGTGTGCGTGTGTATTAGTCACCCCGACATCGCTTGACAACCGATGCTGGTGTGTTTACGTCCCCATAACATAGCGGTTCGGCAAAAGAAACC
Source organism: Octopus sinensis (assembly GCF_006345805.1). Classification (NCBI taxonomy): domain Eukaryota; kingdom Metazoa; phylum Mollusca; class Cephalopoda; order Octopoda; family Octopodidae; genus Octopus; species Octopus sinensis. The sequence goes on along the minus strand of NC_043005.1, from coordinate 101,790,973 downwards.
AATATGATAAGTACTAGGCTTACAAAGAATAAGTCCTGGGGTCGATTTGCTCGACTACAGGCGGCACTCCAGCACGGCCGCAGTCAAACGACTGAAATAAGTAAAAAGAATAAAAGAATATAGGAAGAAACAATCATGGCTTCATTTCATGTAGTTAATTTATATACCAGTATACCTCATAATTATGGACTAGAGGCAATACAGTTCTGGCTGGACCAATTTCCGGCAGAAATACCAAAAAGGATCAGTAAAGAATTCATTACTAAATCGGTTGAATTCATCCTACATAATAACCACTTCATGTTTGACAATACATTTTACCGTCAAAAATCCGGAATTGCTATGGGTACAAGGGCAGCAACAGTCATTGCGAACCTAACAATGGGCTACCTGGAAATAATTATTTACCAGGAATCTTTATCAACCTTTGGAAAACCCCTCTCTCAATACATAAAAGAGAATTGGAAACGATTCCTGGACGATTGTTTTATACTCTGGAATGAAAACACAGATAAACTCCTAAAATTCAAAAACCTATTGAACAGCATCAACTCAAATATACAGTTCACAATGGAATACAACCAAAAGGAGCTCCCATTCTTAGATATACTAATTAAACAGATTAACCTTAAAATAGAAACAGACATTTTTTACAAAGCCACAGACGCCAAACAATACCTACTTTTTGATTCATGCCACCCAAGACACACTAAAACAAACGTCCCTTTCAACCTTGCAAGAAGGATATGCACAATAGTGTCAGGACAAAATACCAGGAACTTTAGACTACAAGAACTCAAAAACACCCTAATTGACAGATACTACCCAGCTCAACTCATAGAGGATGGGATCAGACGTGCAACAGAAATCGACATAGAAACTTTGAGAAAAATTCAACACAACAACACACCTTCCCCAAAAATACTGCCTTACATATCCACATACAACTCCAGAATAAAGAAGCCTTTACCATCATCACCCAGAATTTACCAATACTTCATAAGGACCCCAAATTAAAGGAAATTCTAAACATACATAAAATCATTACAAGCTACAAACAACCTAAATCACTTTAAAAGATTCTCACAAAGGCAAAATTGCTTTCTGAAATTACGGATGCAAAAGTAAAAAAATGTGGAAGACCAAACTGTGCAACATGCCCAAACCTTCTAGAAGGATCAGAATTCCTCTTCAAAGAGGGACAAAAATCTAATTTTACTTGTGCCTCTTAAAACATAATTTATGTCATAAGATGCTCGGGCTGCCACCAAAACTACGTGGGGTCCACGGGACTATCACTCAGACGTAGATGCACACTGCATCGACAACAAATTGTATTCCCAGAATACAGAATGATATCCTTTAGTGAGCAACTACTACCACAATTTTTAATCTTTCCATTTTAACAATGTGCTATTGGAACACCAACAAAAATTAGACTAAACAAGGAAACATTCTTCATTGAAAAATATAAGCCCAAACTTAACCACTCCAAAATTCTTATACAGAGAAACTCACTCCACTAAAAAAAGGCAAGAAATATTAAGCGATTATCTCCCTTACACCGGAAGAAATCACTTATTACCTCCCCTTACCTGGAACTCTTCTTTACACTTCTTAACGAACGAAATCATAACAATGTTTTGAGAAATTTGAAAAGTTAAACACGAAACCGGTAATTTCTTCAAAAACTATGTCACTGTAGGAAAAAAATTTATAACATTCTTCTGACATAATGACTCAAATATATTTTTTTTAACCTTTTAAAACAAGCCTTCCGTAGTTTTTTCACTTTTTATTATTTTCTATATATTCAACTACGTGCTTTCACACACCAACTTTCTCACCTATATATATACACAGATAAAACACTACGCTCGTTATTATATTAGGAGATTGTAGTCAACATTTATAAAATATTGACTTATTGTCGACTATATGTGTACATTCTACTCATCTTGGTCGTGATATTCTCATTGTCGTAAGCAAGATTAACCTAAATAAGTTGTAATTTGTTTATTAGTTGCTGAAAGAAATTGTCTAAATCAATACCATTGACTCATTTCAAGTCTTTCCCTCGCGTCTTTCTCACCTCCGCCTTAGTAAAGACGGATGCATTGTTTTCGGTTTCATTTGTTTGTGTTTCTTTGTTTGTTTGTTTGTTTGTCTGTGGACAAGATATCTCAAAAAACCGCTGGATGGATTCCGATGAAACTATCAAGGATGCATGGCCTCTTGACTGGCAGGAACTTATTGGAGTTGGGGATTGATCGGGTACCGGAAAAGGATCCTGGATTATTTTGCCTGTATTTTTACTTAATTTTTTGCGAGCGGTCGGGTTCATTTTTAGTATTTTTGTTTGTGAGAGCAATCGAGCTTATTTCACGTATTCTCATTTTAAATAACACCTCCGGTTTATCGATGAAAGAATGTTGGTGTTGCTTTGGTGGAGGTTTGCACTCTCTGAGTGCTCTTGCTTGTTTTTGGTGGTGGGGGTGAGTGTTGCCATTATTTAGATTAAGCTACCCAAAATTCGTAGCAATATTCTTCCGTTTATTCTTTTTATTTAAGTTCTAGTAAATTCTCTGTCTACTGTCTGTTCAATGCATACAAGGAAAAATCATCTTTGCTGTTAAATCCATATTAGACCGAGTCATGTTTGAGGGTATTTCGTGAGGGCAGAAAAAAATCTAGTTTTTCTCTTAATCATGAGAGTTCTGTATTCTGTAGAAATAATATTTAATTTATTCAGATTATCTCTAACAATTGTAATCTAAAGGTGAATTAAAATTTATTGACATGTTACAGCTTACATCATTAGGTACCACCCTATATACCTCTGGACAAAAATGTCGCCGACTGCCCGTGATACTCGTACCCACGACTTCTACAAAAGTATCAGGCCTCCTATTATGGAACCAACGCAACACTTTTGTCGAATTGCTAAGATTCATGTTTACATATATATATATATATATATATATATATATATATATATATATATATATATATATATATATATATATATATGTATGTATGTGTGTGTATAAAATAGAGAAGAACCACCATACCACCATGTAGCAATTTAACAATGATATACTACTTAAATCATGCCATATAGGAAAATAATTAAAGATACGATAAAACATCTACTTAGAACTAATTAAGGTACGAAATAATAAATAAATAGTATATAATTAGTAAATAGACTACACGTGTTTCGTGGCAATATTTTCAAATTAGTAACAATAAAGTCAATTAAATTTAAATATAGTCACTCATCAGGTCCAAGATAAAAACAATAAAATAAATAAATGTACGTATATTATCTTATAAGAAAATATAAATATATATAAAAATACTTAATTTTACGATAAAAAATCAAACAAAATTCAACAATATAGCTTGAAACAAAATCACGAAATATCTTATCGAATATATTCTGTTAACTAGATCTTTAAACTTAATACGTAGAACTTATAGGTGTTTATAATAAAATTATCTCGTAAAAACGTGGTGTAAATAAAACTAGAAGAAATAGATAGAAATATTTATCTTATCTATAAAAAAATGTTTTAGCTTATAGAAGAAAAAATAACTAACTACAGTTTATCATTGCAGGAAAATTAAGATACAAGTAATTAAAACAAAATATTTAAAACTATATTTATATATATATATATATATATATATATATATATATAAAATCCATAATATACATTAAGTGAAGCTGACGCTAAAATGCTATAATTTAATCTATATACATTAAATTATTTATTTATGTATTTATTTAATAAACATGTAAGTTTAATCTTAATCTATTTACGTAATATATACTAAAAAACTTCATGCTGAGTTATATACATAATACTACAATAAACTATAACTACGAAAATTACAAATAGAAAAGCGTTCAAATATATACACGCAAATCAATTAAACTTATTATATAATTATTATATAATTCAATTTATGTATAGATTTAATATTTCACTCATTTATAGAATTAACCAAAGTTTCTATTATTATTAAAAATATTTTCTTAAATGCAATATTACATAACAAATGAAAAATTCCAAGTAGGAATTGAGTGGGATGAGATACTCTGCCTGAAGAAAATTCTAGCTAGGCTCCACCTGCAAGGTCATGCGCGGTTAATCTTGATATGCGATCACCATGTCACGCACATATGGTTGTGATTCATGTGCCTGGCGTGCCCTTATCAGACAGGTAGTCACGATGGGTATACCGGACTTTGTATATTTTACTCCAGTGTCACATTGATG
>NC_043005.1:101754187-101779187 GCF_006345805.1 Octopus sinensis | reverse complement strand
ACATAAATGCCTCACACTAGGAGGGACAAAGTCATTACTACACAAAAATACTAATCATACCCAAATGCAGTTCTTCAAAGCAAGACATTTAAAAATGAATTATGTTCTGTATCACCGTGATTTCACATACAACTTGCGTCTAATGATCGTCAGCAAACTGATTCTGAATACATCATAAATAAACCAACCTTATGTAGCGAAGACGAACAGACAACTGTTCACTCCGGCCAAGCACATGGAATGTTTATAAATCATATATCCGGTAAATGGCGGGCTTTTTTCGAACTTCTGCATGTCGGGTAATGAAAAGTATTTCGGAATAAGTTTAACAATTAAGGATAATCTCTTAATAAGGATCTTAACAAGAAATTATCGGGTAGCTAGCGTGAAACCATAAATAAAAGAATCCGAAAATAATTTTTTTTCTTTGAACAAATTAATTATATCTATATTGTATAAAGGGCATTATTACACATAATATGCCTCACACTAGGAGGGACAAAGTCATTACTACCAAAAATTATACTAATCATACCCAAATGCAGTTCTTCAAAGCAAGACTTTAAAAATGAATTATGTTCTGTATCACCGTGATTTCACATACAACTTGCGTCTAATGATCGTCAGCAGAACTGATTCTGAATACATCATAAATAAACCAACCTTATGTAGCGAAGACGAACAGACAACTGTTCACTCCGGCCAAGCACATGGAATGTTTATAAATCATATATCCGGTAAATGGCGGGCTTTTTTACGAACTGCATGTCGGTAATGAAAAGTATTTCGGAATAAGTTTAACAATTAAGGATAATCTCTTAATAAGGATCTTAACAAGAAATTATCGGGTAGCTAGCGTGAAAACCTCATAAAAGAAAAGAATCCGAAAATAATTTTTTTCTTTGAACAAATTAATTATATCTATATTGTATAAAGTTCGTAAAAAAGCCCGCCATTTACCGGATATATGATTTATAAACATTCCATGTGCTTGGCCGGAGGTGAACAGTTGTCTGTTCGTCTTCGCTACATAAGGTTGGTTTATTTATGATATTCAGATCAGTCTGCTGACGATCATTAGACGCAAGTTGTATGTGAAATCACGGTGATACAGAACATAATTCATTTTAAAATGTCTTGCTTTGAAGAACTGCATTTGGGTATGATTAGTATAATTTTGGTAGTATGACTTTGTCCCTCCTATGTGAGGCATTTATGTGTAATAATGCCCTTTATACAATATAGATATAATTAATTTGTTCAAAAGAAAAATTATTTTCGGATTCTTTTCTTTTATGAGGTTTTCACGCTAGCTACCGATAATTTCTTGTTAAGATCCCTTATTAAGAGATTATCCTTATTGTTAAACTTATTCCGAAATACTTTTCATTACCCACCGACATGCAGTTCGTAAAAAAGCCCGCCATTTACCGATATATGATTTATAAACATTCCATGTGCTTGGCCGGAGTGAACAGTTGTCTGTTCGTCTTCGCTACATAAGGTTTGTTTATTTATGATGTATTCAGAATCAGTTTGCGACGATCATTAGACGCAAGTTGTATGTGAAATCACGGTGATACAGAACATAATTCATTTTTAAATGTCTTGCTTTGAAGAACTGCATTGGGTATGATTAGTATAATTTTGGTAGTAATGACTTTGTCCCTCCTAGTGTGAGGCATTTATGTGTAATATGCCCTTTATACAATATAGATATATATATATATATATATATGCACCTTCGTCAGATCTTACAACTCAGTATTTTGCTCTTTATATACATACACACACATGCACACACACACACACACACATAGATATATATCTATATATATAAAACTCAACTTGTGTGTCTGTGTGTGTATCGGTGTGTGTCTGGTGTTTAACTTCCCGGTACATCTCCTCCTAGCCAACAAATTAGAACCACCAAAAATGTGTCACTTAAAGTTTAGGCGAATGAAAATTGAACTGCACTATTTCTGTTCCGAAATTCATCTCGCAAGTGCAAATATAGATAATGCGTTTTTTTAGGCCTTATCCCATGCATTTAATAGTGAACTTTACTCAGTCAGCTGTTTGACGTGAACTGTGTTCACCACACGTGCAGGCATGCGTAAATTGCATGAAAAATCAAGATATAAAAACGAATCGCCGTAAACATTGTAGAAATTCGGCAAAGAAATGAATGTTCGGGATGTAGCCTGGAGGGTTTTTTCGTATTAATCGTTTGGATACATACCAATTGTTTTCATAACATTTTTAACGCTTTGAATTAAATGTGACCATTTTGCGTTGAGATTACAGTTTGAATCACTTTAACCTAATTATAGCAGGCCGAATTTTTGATCATCACGATACATCGCCAGTGACTCCCTGAAACTCTTCCCTGAAATCCCCGTTGAGAAATACTGATCTAAAAGAATAATTCAACAATGCAATTATTTGATCAACAAAAATTTATGAAACGCTTCTACGTACCTCCAATTGAGGAAATGGAACACATAAGCGCAAAAATAGAGGGCATTAAATGCTAGAGTTTAAAACCAAAATAATTAAATTTTGATTGAACTTCATCCAAGTTTAGCTTAATTTGCGCGTGCATAGAACGCACGAGCGCACGAGCCGGGCAATACTGCTAGTATATATATCGCGGTTCACCTACTGTGGTGGGAGTGGAACGGAACACCCGCGATAATCGAGGGATTATAGTACACACACACACACACACACACACACACACACACCAACACACACCACACACAACACACACACACACACACACACAAACACACACACCACACACCACACCACACAACACACACACACACACATACACCACACACACATACATATATATATATACTGTTGTGACTGGGGAGAGTCATTTTCTTTTTGTGCCTTATAATTTAATACACACACCGGTAAAATTTTCACTCATTTCTTATTTTTATGATCCAAAAATTTTCGTTGCGTCTTGCAACCTTTTCAATAGTCTTGACTTTGTCCGTTATTTACACTACGTTCCTTTTTGTTTGTTTGTGTGCATGTGTGTGGGTCAGTGTGTGTGTGTGTGTGCCTATGCATGCATGCATGCATGTATGTATGCATGTATGTATGTATGTATGTATATATGTGTGTGTATGCATATGTATGTATATATATATATATATATGTATGTGTGTGCATCTGTATGTATGTATTCTACATAGTCTTGTGCTTGCATGTCCGTGTTTGTGTGTTCTTTTATGTAGGTGTGTGCGTGCGTCTGTTTGTATATATATGCACCTCTGTATCCTTGTGTGAAGTAAAGTGTGTGTGTGTGCGTATGGTAATGTGTTTCAGTCTCCATTTGCATATGTGTGCTTGTCTGTTCATATAACCTATGTACCTAACCGTCTGTATGTTGATCTGTTTATTTTCATATCCATATGCTTGCATACATGTGCATATACACATACATACATACATACACCCACAAACACACACATACATCTACCTACATAACAGCCCACTAACTATTCTACTCTACCTGTGTAAACTGTGGATATGGGGCTATGATATCTATTATGTATATTTCCTATTTAGTATTGGGGAAGTTTCATTTCTAAGGACGTACTCTTGTATTTGTGTGAGTGTTGGGTATTTTGGATGCTTGGATAAGATGCGGATGTCAAGTTAACCCTGGTTGCCTCCATGTTGGTCTTTGGCATGTTGGTAGAATATGGAGGACTGATTTTTGTCGTCATATTGTCTCAGATGTTCATTTAGTCGATATGAAAATAAACAGATCAACATGCACACGGATAGGTAGATAGGCTATATGAACAGACGAGCACACATACGCAAATGGAGACTGAAACACATGACCATATATACACACACACTTTACTTCACACAAGGACACATACGGAGACACGTCCACACATATGGAGATTCACATCCATACATACAAAGATAGGGCATAGTTGCAAAACATACACACACTTACGCACAGACATGCATACACCAGGAGACAATGGTACATACATATACAAATACAGGCACACACATGCATAAATAACACACAAACACGGACACGCAAGCACATGAATATGCAGAATACATACATACATACATACAGATGCATACACACACATATATAAATACATACTTGTCGGTATAGTGGATCTATACTATTGTTCACCATATTAATGAACCCTAACATTGACTATTCAGAGGAATAGGATAAAAACTGTATCCATTCTTCAAAACTCCTTATTCATGCGCATGATTTATGTTAAGCGATCTGCCTAGAACGAAACAAATCGCTATTTGTTGGGCTCACTAATTCTATATTCCATACATACGCATACACACATGCATACGAACTAGTAAATAGGCACATGCACATATACACGCATATGTATACGTGTACTTGCTCTTAAATACACATACATAAATAGAAACGTGCATATGAAGACAGAGAGACAGACAGACAGACAGACAGACAGAGACACAGAAAGATAGACAAGCACAGATAGATAGATAGAAAGATAGATAGATAGATAGATAGATAGATAGATAGATAGATAGATAGATAGATGTGCGGAATGTGGTATGTGCATGGATTTGTGTGTATGTGTATGCGTGTTTTTGTATTTGTGTATGTGATATATAATACCATATGTGTGATTACTTTCTGTGAGATTAGCCGTTTATATATTACGATAAGCGGCTTAAACGTGGATGTAGATTTACAGCTTTCTAAGTGGATACCATGTTGAAAAACAAACATAGCAAAGTATTGATACTTAATATCTACACATATGTTACTGAGATTTCTCTCAGCTCCAATGTAACTGAAGTACTTTGCAATTACCAGGTGTTACATTATCCGGCAGTGTTACCCAGTATACTTCCTATAGGACGGGAGGAGGTATTTGAAATTCACTGCCATATTTATTTAGCTTCATGCTATGAGCCCCGCCATTTTATATGTATATTCCTACCACGATATCTATATACACATCGGTCTCTTTCTCTATCTACTTGGCTATCTTTATTCATATATATATATATATATATATATATATATATATATATATATACATGTACATATACATGTATATCTATATAGATATATATTATATTATATATATATATTATATTATATATATTATATACATACATACATACATATACATACATACATACATACATATGTATATATATACATACATTCATACATACATATATACATATATATATATATAATATATGTATAGAGAGAGAAGAGAGAGACAGACAGACAGACAGACAGACAGACAGAAAGACAGATAGAGAGACAAAGAAGACAGATACTTACATAAGTATATATACGTGTACGTATAGATGTCTATATATGTGTGTGTGTGTATGGATATATATGCATGTATGTATTTATATATAAATATATATAATATATATACATTCATATAGTAAGAGACAGACAGACATAAGTATATATATGTATACATATAGATATATATTGTGTGTGTACATGTATATATATACATATATATATATATATATATATATATATATATATATATATATATATATACGTGTGTGTATGACTGTTTATATAATATATGTATATATGTATATGTATGTATGTATAGTTATAACTGGTATTCCTTCTAAACTTTCATCCTGATTGCTTGTATACAAATGACAGCTGTTCAATAAAACAAGACACGATAGATTCCTCCATCTTGACAATTCATTAACCAACAGTGCAGTAGGGGGTACTTTAGTAATGTTAGACTGGAAACAATACTATATGTAAGTCTTTTTATAATGGAAAATTTGCTAAGAATTGCTTGTGTATCTACAGGACTGGCTGTGAGTTGGCGTTATGTATGAGATCGTCTGCTTGTTTCCTCGAGCAGATTGCAATTAGAACGCTATGTGCAGTCAAACAGATTGTGTTCTGCGCTGTTCCATAATTAAAGTATTGTGTGGGATTAAGTACATTATCGGTGAGCGTAAATCTGTATAAATACATACATATACATACACGTGCATGTGTGTGTGTATATGAATGTATGTATGTGTACACACACATATATTTATACATATCTACACATACATATTTATACATACATACTAGCAAAATGACCGCCCTCTGGGCGGTTTTCTCCTGGATAGTTGATAATATTTTCACATTTGATTCCTAATTTTAATAATTTTTATGATATTTTACGTCTAATCATTTCTTTGTATGTATAATAGCGCTCACTTGCTTAGTAAATATTGCTTTCATTATTTTATCACAGTCATAATCTCTCTTTTTTAAACAAACTTCAAGGTAGTCCAACTACGGAGGAGGTAGCAATTTGTCAAATTTTACCTTCCCCTCAAAGCAACATAGAGATTTCAATACAGCAGTCCATCTGTAAGATTTCAGGGAGTGTGTGTGTGACACATAGAGAGAGAGAGAGAGAGAGGATAGAGAAAACATTGCAAACACAATTAATGAAACAAGCATGAAGTAAAATAATCGCATAAATAGAAGGGCATAACTACAGAGGTATACGCCCCCGATTATGTTGCTTCATAACTTCCAGAAAAATAGATACTTTTTAACAAAAGTTTCTACAAATACCATTTCAGAATATGTATAACTCCTCTCTCCAACCCGATGGGTTTCGGAAATCTCACACGATCCCAATATTTTACCTCATATCTTTCAGGAAATTTTGTATCTCTTAATGAAAGTTTGTACAAATGCCTTTCAAACGGCGTAAATTACGATTGTAAAGAATAACAGGAACTTCGAAAATGTTATCACTAATACTAAAAAAATTTACTGAAATCCAAAGTATGTTACGTGATATGGAGCTAAACAGGTCTACGCTTGGATAAAATACATCTCAGTGAAAGAGCAAACTCTTTCCATTCGAAACCTCATAAGCACTTAGTATATATATGTATATATATATATATATATATATATATATATATATATATATATATATATATATATATATATATAGTTAATCCAAACATGAAAACACAAAGAGAAAAAGAAAAAACACAAGAACGCGAGGACGTGGAACAAGTATGTGTTATTGGACGCCCAGGAAGGAAAGAAAGCAGGAGGATTTAACGTTTCGAGTGGAGGTCTTCGTCAGAAACATAGGGAAAGGAAAAGTCCAAGGAAGGGAAGACAGAGAAAGAAAATCGACAACAATACACACGCGGTACATACATATATTCGGTAATCATATATATATATATATTTATATATTATTGATATATATATATGCATATATACATACATGTGCATACCTACACACACACACAATATATATATATATATATACATGCATATATATGTATACAGGACGTCAAAAACACAAGAACAACATGAAAAGCGAGAACATGAGAAAACAAAAACATGGAAAACGAAAACGAACTTTTTTTTCGAAGAACGAAAGAAACAATTAGATAATGAGACAGACAACATAAAGAACAATCCCTTCATCAGTTGCCCCCTGTTTTATCTGCTCCGCAGTGGGCTTCTTTCAGTTTTCATCTGCCAGATCTACTCCCAAGGCTTCAGACGGCCCGATAATATAGTTAAAGACATTTGCCCAAATTGCGTTGCAGAGGGGCATAACCCAGAACAATGCAGTTAGGAAGCAAGGTTTTTTGCCACAGAAGGTTCACTAGCGCCTAATACATATATATTAAAAATTTGTCATATATATTTCGGTCAAATACATTTTTTTCACAAAGAATTAAGAGAATGAATTTAAACAGCATGTAAATATAATCCCTCAGAAGTAGGATAAAGTAAATATAACGCCAATAGGGGCAGAATGAAACATGTTGATCCTCGTCAGGTATCCGTCACAAGAAGTCCGTTAAGTAGCTGTCATGCCTCAACAAAGCGAGAATTCCATCCCGTTGCCCAATTATAAAGATTCTGACATCATCATCAGCAGCAATTGGCCAATCTTAGTTTGATGAATTCTGCCATTTAGTTTACGTGACTGGAAATTCGTTTGTAGTTTTAACATAGACCATTCTCTGTATGTTAGGGTCCTCTTCTTGGGTTTATGTGAATATGACAAAGTTGGGCCCACGGGCATATGGCGTAGTGGTTGAGAGCGCGGGCTACTAATCCCACGATTCCGAGTTCGTTTCCAGGCAGTGACCTGAATAATAATAATAACAATAATAATAATAATAATAATAATAATAATAATAATAATAATAATAATAACATCGAAAAATAGCTTAGGAAGAGAACCCAGGTTCGAAATTTCCCCGAGACACCTGAAGGCTGGAGGGTAGATCAGCCGAAACGTATTAACAACAAACAAAGTAAGGACAAATATCCGTCAAATGTAAATAATGTACATAATTCCTCACCTCTTGAATATAGAACTGTATTAATTGTTAAAACATTACTGTCTTCAATCAATTAAATGTTTTTTAGTTATTGCAGATCTGCCAAGGCAGACAAAATGCTAACTCAAAATATTAAAAGATATACAGTCAGTTAACATGGTGTGTGTGTGTGTGTGTGTGTGTGTGTGTGTGTGTGCGTATGAGTGTGTGTATGTATGTGCATTTATATATATATATATATAGATAGATAGATAGATAGATAGATAGATAATTATATATATATATAGATAGATAGATAGTAGATAGATAGATAGACAGACAGACAGACAGACAGACAGACAGATAGATAGATAGATAAGATAGATAGATAGATAGATAGATAGATAGATAGATAGATAATTATATATATATATATACAAATATACATACATACGTACATACATGCATATAAGCAGGGTGTTTCAAGAGTAAAAGTATTTCAAAAGATCGGGAAAACTATGAACCAGATTGTGGCTAGAATATAACAATTTATTGAATGTGGTCACCCTCAGCGTCTACGGCGGCCTCAAGACGGCTTCGGAACCCGTTGCATACACTTCTTTCCGTGTCCCTGTGAAGATCTTTGAACATATCCTTCATGTTGGCCAAAAGTTCGGCCTTGCAGTTACTTCTCAATCGAGCTCCACACATAATTATCCATGGGTTTAGAGTCAGGGAGATTAAGAGGCCATACATGGGGGCACAGAATGTCGGGCCTATATGAGATTTTATCTAAGACGAAAACCAACGTAACTTGACTGTCAACGCTTTAGTCTTTTGATTTGGTATCAGATATTTTTCATAGTTTGTGTATGTCCTCAAATTGGGCAAGATCGACGCTCGCACTGTGTTCTCATGCAGGTTCCTATTAACAATTCACCCCCGAGTTACAGATATCGTGACCTACTTCATGCGTTTGAATTCACCTATTTATATTGACTGTTACACTTTTATTTCGTATAAAAGTGGGACTTTGATTGGGTGCGCTCCATTTTTAAGAGTGATGTTCTCATTGGGCATTATACTTTATTTTGTACAAGGGAGTGGGACAAGTGAAAAAGTGGAAAATAAATTGCCTTTCAAGTGATTCATAGCGCTATATTTACACATTTATCGTTTAATATATTGAATATTTTATATTCTTAGTACATTCTTATCTTTTAACAAGCTACTTCTGCAGTTTTGTGCTTCATCAGTTTATAGTAACAGAAAGTTCATTCATTACTTATTCATAAAGAGCACATTCATGTTCTACCAGTTAATGTATTCATTCTAGGAAGGGATTCACATAGAGTGAAAATAAAAGCAGGGGGCTATGCATAATCTGAGGCGCGAGAGAGTGATTGAGACGAGGAAGGAGTGAGATAGTAAATATGTAACAATTACCCAATTTCATGTTCTTTTTTCTTCTAACATACATATATAATTAGTTGTGTGTGTGTGTATGTGTGTGTGTGTGTGTGTGTGTGTGTGTGTGTGTGTGCTTGTATATGTTTGTGCGTGTATATGTTTGTATATGTTTGTGCATGCGTGCGCATGGATCAGGTTATCTGTTTTCCAGAATTCGCAGTGAGAATAATGGTAGGTAGATATGAAGAATGTTTTACGCCAAAGAAACAAGATAAACGATGTTGTAGTTACCTGCTCAATCAGAAGTTATTGCACAACCTACCACACTGCTGATAGTGTTGGTAGAAGTGGCACTGATCTTATTAGCTCAGGTGATAATGCAGGTAAGTAGGAGGTATGTTATGACACCTGATAATGGAGATAAGCAAGGTAGAGCACGATTTAACACGTGGCACAGATAAGATGGTATCTTGCTACAGACTCTTTACTTTATAGCAGTGTTTAAGATTTCTCTCTATCTTACTTTGCCTTTCAACCACTACAATTCTTCTTCTTCTTCTTCTTCTTCTTCTTCTTCTTCTTCTTCTTCTTCTTCTTCTTCTTCTTCTTCTTCTTCTTCTTCTTCTTCTTCTTCTCTTCTTCTTCTTCTTCTTCTTCTTCTTCTTCTTCTTCTTCTACTACTACTACTACTACTACTGCTGATGCTGATGCTGCTAGAGAACTACTGCTACATTTTCTTTTTCTCCGTTTCATTTCCTTCTTCTAGACCACACATTTGTAAATCCATTATAATACATTCGTTCATAAGCAATTAGATATAGCGATAAACGGGTACATAGCTAGATAAAGGCACAAATGTAGACGCATATACACACATACGTACACCCGCATATCTACATAAGCAAATATATACATATATATATATATTTGCTTATGTATGTATATGCATCTATATATATATATGTACATATATGCATATGAATAAGAGTGTATATATGTGTGTATCAATCCATTTTAAGAATTGATTTCTCCCAATGCCTAGCAGCTTTATTTGAAAGCATTCACCCTTCTTTTTCAGTCTTATGGCCTTATCAGTGCGAAGTTTGCAATTGAGATCTTATATTCTTTTTAAAATATTCCTATCAGCTATGTATTATCATTGTGATAGCTATTCTCAAATAATGCAAGTTAGTTTCTACTGCTGCACAGCCTGGCGCACCTCCATGTTCATGGGATGGGCGCAGTTTTGTCTGGTTTGCATTGTGGAATTTTCTTTGTTGCATTTTTTCTGACTTAATGTTAGTGTTGATTCATCGTTTAATTATGTAAAATAGATTATTTTGTCGGGTAAGGGTGGCTGTTTTTCATATTAGCTGCCTGAGTTTGATCATATCTTACTTTACTGGGTCGTGAATATGTTTTCTGTCGGTTCCATTATCTAAGTGCGTTACTAAACTGAATGTATCTTCTGCATGCTGTATACTCTTCCTATATTTTAGTTTGAAGAATTCTAAGCTCTCCTCATTCTATGTGTTCTACATTCACATCCCACGTCCTGCATTTTTTTTCTATTTGGGGGGTCTTGAAGGCTTTCCGACTTCCTCTCCGGCAATGTTGTGCGATTGTGATACCAATAGAGTTCAAATATCCCGGTCATTCTCTTTCCATAGCTATACCTGACAAGTCAGCTCTGAACAAACGTGTTCCAAATTATTATGACCACACAGTTGCCATGTACCATGTTTTTCTATACATGTTTATACCACTTCTTAACAGTTTTCACGTTGATATGTCGACATATTGTCAAATAGACATACACTTCATTTCACCATTTAGATCTGTTGGAATCCATTGTAAATGTCCAGTCTTGCTTGTTGTTAGTTGTTTTCTCCCTACCTTTCTATTAGAATTCCATTCGTGTTTACGGATCTTTTAGGTTTGAGCGGCAGTTTTTTTCTAGCGGTGTCATATGAAATTGTCACTGAAAATGCTATTGGTATTCTAATTTAAGTGGTACAGTATTCTAATTTAAGTGGTACAGTATTCTTGAAAAATAAGACCTCATTTTCAGAAACGTCTAACACTTCATATCTTTATTACTGAATTTTTGTTCTTTTTGATAAGTAATGACGAATTTCTTCCTATCGTTATTAATTTATTATGTATATTTTCTTTCCAATTTTCTTTCGTTAGGATTGACTGAAAAAGCTCTAACTATATAGGGATCAACTCAGATTTCCTTATTAGATATATATATGTTAATTATATTCGATGATTTTATCAATTTTATGTGATCAGTATCAATCTTCTGGGCTTTTTTTTTTGTGACAGAGGAATTCATTGACCCAATGTCCTCCAATTTGTTTTTATCTCTTCTAAGCTGTTTATGTAATATATTGTTTCCGCTAGTTTCATTAACGTTAATTCTCTGTTACTGGGTGTGATGTGTCATTTGGTGTCGCGTATACACAGTAGACGAAGGTGAGAATAAATATTCGCCTTTAGAATTCTTGCTAATAGAATTCTTGCTAATATACTTTCGAGAATGAA
The DNA here is from genome assembly GCF_006345805.1 of Octopus sinensis. Lineage (NCBI taxonomy): Eukaryota > Metazoa > Mollusca > Cephalopoda > Octopoda > Octopodidae > Octopus > Octopus sinensis. The sequence continues at coordinate 101,766,866 of NC_043005.1, read as the reverse complement.
TAAGGATATTCCTTTAAAAAATACTTATAAGCTGGCGTGTTGAAGTTGCTTAAAAGAAAGGAAATATTTAACTGCCTGATTATATTATATGCCATATTAGCTACAACTCAGATTCATTTCGAGAAAAATGGATTCCAACAAGTTTAGAAAATAAATTGATATTTTTATAAGAAAGAATTACCATAACGATAGAAGTGTCAAGACAGAAATTATAACTGTATCGATGAGAAAATGTGATTATGAGATAAAAATTCTTTTCCTGGTATGTTGGTGACAGATCTGAAGCGAAGTAGTTTCCGCTGAGTGGAGACATTGAATCGCGAACTTGGCACCTGATATGCTTATCGCTACTCCCACCGTATTTTCCCTAACACGGAAATGTGTAAGAAACGATACACAGACAGCTGCAGAAAAATCGAAGGTAATCAAACTAAAAGCTTACGGTTAGATTTTGTTTTTCACAACTTCCGACTTCGCAGAGTAAATGGTGTTTTCACGCGAGTCGTATTCTATATTCTAAAGAAAAATCGAAAATATAGCGACCTCAGAAACGGGGTTGTAAAAGTCATAACTACTTCCTTCCCAGATACTACATGCAAAAATTCCGAAATGATATTCAACAAGTATCTTACAGATACACTTTAGTAATCATTTTAGTACTTAATGTTTCTATGCTGTTGTTGCTCTTTTTCATTTCAAGTGTACATAGAACAGTAAATGGTAAGCAACTAAAGGTTAGACGCATTTTCGATTCATATCTAAAAGTAATATTTATATTTTCTAACGCAGATATTGTAAAGAAAATTATTAACATAACACAACTTCATTCTTCTCTCTTATATATGCATACATAAATTCATATACATACATACACACACATGCTCAGTGAATGACGGTTTATTAAACCTCCGGGATAAGTACCTCATACTTTCACACGGATCCTCTTCAACTGTTGTTATTGAGAACAGTTGTTCTTCTTCATCGATACTGATCTAACAGATAAAAATCACCGATTTTGAAATTGTTAAACAACCTTTGGCATTTCTCACCGAAAGGCTATAAAGTACATAACTGTTCCATGCAATGACGAATATACAGCTCGCTAAAGACTTTGTCTACCACATGCTCTGAGATAGAACATATAGAGATACTTGGTCATTAAGTCTATGCTGATTGGTTGACTGCAAGGATATATGTTTTCGGCTTGTAATCTATTTGTTGTGTAATGTCAGTCTATTTGCTTAAATATACGACTTTTCTGTTCGCCTGATAACAGATCAAACGTTGGCAGAGAAATTATATATGTGTGTGCGTGGGTGTGCACGCGCGTCTGTCCGTGTGTTTGTGTTATCAACGAAGTACATCTCAGTTCCTATTATTCGAAATATGCTTCACATTGGGGGGCAGTGAATAATTTTAGATTAAAATAATTCGGTGTTCAGACATCAGTCATCGAATACTATAAAATACCAAGTAGTACCTTACAGAAAATATGAACTATAATCGATATCAGATACAGCGTCATAAATAGATACAGACGTTATAATATATATATATATATATATATATGCACACACATGCAAATTACTCTGCAGACGAGCGGTTCTGCAATTGATATTTTCTTTGATGTTGTACATAGAAATGTATTTTCTATTTTATTTCCCACTAGAGTCTAGTATGAGAACACCAAATTATTATGAGTGTTAAAAATTATTCCTTGAGCCTTAATATGAATTTTATTTCCATTGATAGGAATTTTGATCTACCCTGTTGAGTAGCTATGAAACATTATTATATATATATGTGTGTGTGTGTGTATGTGTATATATATATATATATATATTATTATATATATATGTATGTATATAAACATATATATATGTGTGTATATATGTATATAATATATATATATGTGTATATATTATATATATACATACACATTTGTATAATATTAATATCCATATGTATGTACATATATACATATATACATGCATCATACATCTGCATATATACATATATATATATATATATATATATATATATATATATATATATATATATTTATATTATATATATATATATATATATATATATATATATAAATATACATACATACATACACACATTTGTCTCTTTCTATCCTTACGCAATTCCAGTGTCTGCGTCACCATGTTCGAACCAACATACATCAGTTAAACATCCCACTGAGCAATATCCTTCATCATTGACTAGCAGCGCCATTGCCAACGCACCATTACCGATAGACCATCCTCTTTGCAACAAACAAAAACAACAACAACAGCAACAGCAATAACACAATAAGCGATTCTATCGACTTGATCTCTGTGCTCTATCGAACACGAAGAACATCAATAGAATGTGAAAATGTCGTAATTTTCAACAAGCTAGCAGTTCCAACGCCAGTGTTATCTCAATAGAACAGCAAAAGCCAGAACTACATCGTCAAACATAACACAATTACCACCAACCTGCCTTCAGCTTCACCTGTTATTGAGATATCGGAGAGTGAAACTAGTTACCAACATAACCTAATGACATCTCCTAACAATAGGAACGTTCTAAATATAGGAGCGGGATTCTATTGGGCTGGTAGCAACTAATATATTGCTGTGCGTATGAATCTATGCATGTGTGCATGTATGTGTGTGTTTCTATATTATATATATATATACATATATATATATGTATATATATATATATATATATATATATATGCGCACATATATGCACATGTTTGTGTGAATGTGTATGCATGTATTTATATACATGCATATTTGCATATACATATATATACATATATATATGTACATGTAAATATATGTATGTGTGTTTGTATATATATATATATATATACAAACAAATACATATCTATACATATATACAGGCACATATATATGTATGCATGTGTTTATGTATACACATTATATATATATATATATATATATATATATGTGTGTGTGTGCATATATATATATGTATATATGTATGTTTGTATAGATGTATGTATACTCCAATATATAACCACAACGTTAAAAAGATCCATACACATGTATACGTATTTACACCATTCTATATATATATATATATATAAACATATATACATATGCATAGATGTTTTTGTATATATACATACATCTAGACGAATTAACTCGTGAAAGGATGTACATACATAGCTTACACATGTGTATGCAAATACATATGCAGGTGTGTATACACTTGTATATATGTATGTGTGCGTGTATATGTACGTACGTCTGTGTATGTTTGTCTGTATGTATGCTTGTATGTACGCATGTATGTATGTATATGATAATGAAAGAAAAGGCATTTGTGAAGAGAGAAGTTTCAACCCCAGAGACCTTTCAACCGGCGTATGATATACCTGTCAAGAGGTGGGTCACAAAAATAAGCCTCTGCAGCCAATAATTAAAGGCAAGTTCTGAAACGGGGATTTCATGACTGTTAGAACAGAAATGATCCCCCGCCCCACTCCACCTACACCACACGCTCTCATTCTATGAATGAAATGAAACGGAACATTCTGTCTTATATCAAACGTTGTGATATTGTGTGATGTCTGAAATATCAAACTTCTAATATCGTAATAGATACACGAGGTTATGACTCAGCTATCTATTATCTTTTTGATTTTGAGCAATCGATTTTTCCCGATTCCAATACCATTATATTCGTCAGGTAATCTACAAGACTTTTCTAAGCCTGTACGTCTCTCGCATCTTTGAAAGACCTCATCCATTCCATCTTGACGCTCCAGCCTCATCTGCCGAGTCTACACAACTGAATAACTTTCTCTATTGTTCTGCGTCGATTTTCGCTTTTTGCATTTATTTCTCATTTTTTCTTTTTGGTCTTTATCCTTTTAATATTTCTTTTTTCGAATCTTTGTACCATCGTTTTCTTTTCCTATTTATACTGGATTATTATTATTATTATTATCATTATTATTATTATTATTTTTATTATCATTATTATTATTATCATTATTATTATTATTATTATTATTATTATTACTATTATTATTATTATCATTATTATTATTATTATTTTTATTATCATTATTATTATTATCATTATTATTATTATTATTATTATTATTATTATTATTGTTGTTGTTGTGTTGTTGTTGTTGTTGTTGTTGTTGTTGTTGTTAGTAGTATTCAGCTTGCGTTTTCCTCAGATTATTTTTATGTCCATTTAGTTAGCAACTTATTATTTTTTCTTCCCTCTATGATTTATCGAAATCATTCTTCATCTATCAATCAAATACTTTTTGATGAAATTACTTCTCGTCGAAAAATGAAATGAAATATAATAAAATATGAAGAATATATAAACGAATAACTACAATTCATCATTTTTATATTTCTTCTTTTATTAAATGCTTCTTTTTTTTCACTTTCGTCGCGTTATTTTTTATTCTAGTTTTTTTTCGTGTCTCAATTTCTTTTTTATTCCTTTGTTCTTTCGACAACTTAATGAAATCTAATATATTTTTTATTATTATTTTCATAGTCTGATTTGCTGGTTCATTTAGCAAGTGAATGCGTGATGGTTATTTGTAAAACAAGGAAAAAAACTAATGTCATGTAATATACGCCATTTTATATTAGTGTTTTGACAACATTTCGGAGATAATTTGGTCACAATGAACATCTAAGCAAACCGTAACAAAAAATACATAAATTGTTCCAAATAAAAGACCATAATGAAGAGGTGGATTATAACAGATATTTGACATTAATATACAGTAGAGACAGAGAAAAGTTTGCAGTTATATTTCTGTCTCCTTTATAATATTTTTCTTTGTAGAAAACAAATTTTGAAAAGCATCGTTATTTCAGTTAGACAACAATAATTCATTTGAACGAATGTTAAAACTACTCAAACAAATTGCAAACTTTTTTAATATAAATACAGATTTAATTAATTTGCACGACTGTGCTAGTATCACGTGGAATATCTTGAGATTTGTATATTAAAATAGTCTTTCTCTGTTCTCACCTTCCTCGTGACCAATCATATAGCGTATCACAAGTATATTCCTTACTAAGATTCAGAAAATTTCTAATAATTTGTTATTGAAGTCCACAATTAACTATACTATAGAACTTCACACCATTTGAGAGATGGAAGAGAATCGATCGGTGGATCATTAGGGAAATATCACGTGGTACTAATATTCTTTAAATTCTTTGTTCAAATTCTACAAGGGCCAATTTAGCATTTCGTATATCACATTTCCTTTTTCATCATATACCTATTTCTTTATTACCCACAAGGGGCTAAACACAGAGGGGACAAACAAGGACAGACATAGGTATTAAGTCGATTACATCGACCCCAGTGCGTAACTGGTACTTAATTTATCGACCCCGAAAGGATGAAAGGAAAAGTCGACCTCGGCGGAATTTGTACTCACAACGTAAAGCAGACGAAATACCGCTAAGCATTTCGCCCGGCGTGCTAAAGTTTCTGCCAGCTCGCCGCCTTTTTCATCATATACCAGTTAAGTCAAGAGTGACCTATGGCTAATCAAAATTTACAGCAAAAAGCAAAAACACACAGTAAAAGTAGGCTAGACCTGGATCTATACAACACAAAATCTTGTAATGATAATAGTGAAATAGCAAATGTTTTTGACACACACACACGCACACGAAACTAGAAATTTGAAAGAAAGGAGACAGACAATTTTGTCAGCCCGGGTAGTTGAGAAATGGGAGAATTAAAGGCAAAGTGGTGTTCGTTGAGATTTGAACCCAGAAACATCAAGGGCCGTAACTAAATACTGCAAGTAAGTAAAATATTGATAATAATGGCAAAAACAAAAAATTGAAATTAAAATATTACCAAAAGGTCGCTGAGAACGTTGGCAGAAATAACATAAAAACATTTATTAACGGCAATGAAAGACGACGGGATCGATGTCAAAAGTGTCACGGAATGTGAGAACAGAGGCCAGACGAAACTAATGTATAACTACGCTTAACAATACCTAACAATATATATAGGTGCACGCGTGGCTATGTGGTAAAAAGCTTGCTTGTCAAACGTGGTTCGGGGTCAGTCAAATTGCGTGACATCTTGGGCAAATGCGTTCTACTGTAGCCTCGGTTGACCAAAGCCTTCTGAGTAGAGTTCGTAGAAGTAAATGGAAGAAGCCAGTTCTATATACACGCGCTTGCATATATATATATGTATATGGATATAAATAATATAGTATATATATGTATATATATATATATATAGATATAATATTATATATTATATATTATATATATATATATATATATATGTATTTATAATAAGAGTAGATCGTTATACCAGTGGGTATATATTTGTAAAACTAGTTTGAAAACGCCACTATATTAGATAAATCTTAATTTTCTTATGAATTTTACATGTTTCGGTTCTTGAAAAAACGAACCTTATCAAAGATATTATAAAAAGTGCAATAGAAAAGTTCATAATCGTTTCTTACTGGTCTGAATAGAATCCATGTGGTGGTGTTTTGTCGGTAGTTCGTATAATCGCTATATTATAGTTGAGTTTAGTGAAGAAATTCATTATTGTTTCTTGCTGGTATCAAAAGGAATCGCTTTTTTGTTTCCTTGTGTTCCAATGGTAGCAACAGTAGTGATTGTTGGTCGTAGTAGTAGTAACCTGATCGTAGCAGCAATAGTGGTGGGTTCACTGGCACTATTCACTGACGTCACATAATTCCAAACCAATCAAAACCAAACTTCAACGAATACAAGAAAAAGACCCTTTAAGAGAACCAACGAACCGGAACGATCTATAACTGTATCCTGCAAGGAAACCAACCAAGCAGAACGACAAGCTTGACCACGGAAGAAAAACGTCATCAATTTTTTAACGAATCAAAATCAGATCTGCTCGCAGAAAAAATTTTTTTTATAAATTCATCTTTCCCTAAAACATACCACTGCAAGCGGGAGTGACTGTTTAAAGATCTGAGAAATTGTAATTCCCCCCACCTCCACCCTTTTTTACTATTTTAATTCTCACACTCTGGCCGTAGCAGCAGTAGAAGACTGTTGATCGTAGCAGCATATATATAATACATATATGTATATATATATATATATATATATATATATATGTATGTAGATATATATAATATAATATATATATATATATATATATATATATGTGTGTGTGTGGTGTGTGTGTGTTGTGTGTGTGTGTGGTGTGTGTGTGTGCACATACGTACATGGGCACAGGGCTTCACCAACGGTGCAAATACATACACACGAGAGATAGATACAAAACGTGGACAGTAATTACAGGACAAAAACGAGTATATATGTGTGTGTGTATATGCGTGTGTGTGCCTAGGCATGTTCGTCCGCTTGTCAACCAATGTTGGTTTGTTTGCTTCCCCATAACCTAAGTGTTCAACAATAAACCAATAGAATAAGTTTCAGTCTGAAAACGTAAGAGCATCAGGGTCGATTCATTCCTCTGTACTCTTCAAAGCAATGCCACAGCATGCCTGCCGTCCAGTTACTGAAACAAATAAAAGATATAAGCTCTTAAATGAAAGATTAGTTGATATAACTAAACATCAACAAAGTATAAGACCAGTAAACACATATGTTTGAATGTACACCGAAAATGGAAATGAAGAGATAGAAGAAGTACAACAGAATCACCATGGGAGCCAAGAATATTACTCACGAATATAAGGCGGCGAGCTGGCAGAAACGTTAGCACGCCGAGTGAAATACGTAGCCGTACTTCGTCTGCCGTTACGTTCTGAGTTCAAATTCCGACGAGGTCGACTTTGCCTTTCATCATTTCGGGGTCGATAAGTTAAGTACCAGTTACGCACTGGGATCGATGTAATCGACTTTTTCCATTTGTCTGTCCTTGTTAGTCCCCTGTGTTTAGCCCCTTGTAGGTAGTAACGAAATATATTACTCACAAATATTATTTAATGAGGTGGGAAAAGGTAAGTAACACCATTAGAAATATCCCCAGAGACGTCATTCGATTATTGTGCTGTCCGTAGACGAGTACACGAAGTCAATGTATTTCTTTAATGTGTACAGACATTGAGGACACGTCTGATCCATCAATTCTGGTAAGGGCAGAGTTAAACATTGGAGTGGATTTACATGGTAAAATATTAGATATTGCCCTTCGGTCTGTTTTTGAACTTGACCAGATGTCACTATTTCGTGTTGATGTGCTGAACATAACATTCACTCCGGTACTACATAACACAGATTGTCGGGTATAATAGGTCTGAAATTAATTGATTTTCCATGGATTTTAATTTCTAGAAATCGTTCGACGATGTTGACGACTACTTTCATTCACCTTGTTATTTGTAATGTTAGCTTTGTTTAAATGGGAATGAAAGAATGGAATTTCAGTTTTAGGGAAACTAGCAATGGTAGGGAATGCTTAAGGTGGTGAGCTGGTAGAATCGTTAGCACTCCGGGAGAGATGCTTAGTGGTATTTCGTCTGCCGTTACGTTCTGAGTTCAAATTCCGCCGCGGTCGACTTTGCCTTTCATCCTTTCGGGGTCGATTAAATAAGTACCAGTTACGCACTGGAGTCGATGTAATCGACTTAATCCGTTTGTCTGACCTTGTTTGTCCCTTCTGGGCAATAAAGAAATAGGTATAGACTGGTTGCATCCCTTATGCAGGGATTACGCTAAATGTAGCGAATGAGGTGGTGTGGTGTGGTGTTCTATTAACAACAGAGGTAATTTTGGTAATGGTAAAGAAAGTGAACTAGTAGAATCGGTAGATCATCGGACGAAATGCTTAGCGGCATTTGTTCTGACTCTTACGCTTTGAGGTTAGCCCTCTCTTTCACTAGTCCAGGCTATAAAATACAGTGACAATCTCGAAAACTCTTGGCGGTATTTCATCTGGCTCTATAAGTTCTGAGTTAACCTGTGATGACCCTTGTGCCATATTGCATCGGTCTTTGGTAAACAGCGCATGCTTGAGCCTTGCAGACTTATTTTCAATTGCAGAATTACGGTGAGTTTTGACCACCACAGGTTCAAATAATGAGAGGGGTTTGCTACTCTACACCAGCTTTGGTGGAGAAAAAACATTGTCAAATAGTATCACGGTCATACCTGTGACGTCATATATTCATATATCATATATACTCTTTTACTCTTTTACTTGTTTCAGTCATTTGACTATGGCCATGCTGGAGCACCGCCTTTAGTCGAGCAGATCGACCCCAGGACTTATTCTTTGTAAGCCTAGTACTTATTCTATCAGTCTCTTTTGCCGAACCGCTAAGTTACGAGGACGTAAACACACCAGCATCGGTTATCAAGCGATGCTGGGGGACAAACATAGGCACACAAACATATACACACAAATACACACACACACACTCACACGCAAACACACACACATATATATATATATATATATATATATCACCGTGACCGATTAGGCTATCAGATGTTGTTACACATCGCTAGTCACAATGCGCTTCGCATTGTTTTAGCCTTCAGCGAGCAGGCCAATATATATATATATATATATATATAATATATATATATACATACATATATACGACAGGCTTCTTTCAGTTTCCGTCTACCAAATCCATCACAAGGGTTTGGTCGGCCCGAGGCTATAGTAGAAGACACTTGCCCAAGGTGCCACACAGTGGGACTGAACCCGGAACCATGTGGTTCGTAAGCAAGCTATTTACCACACAGCCACTCCTATTTTACATCTATTATGTAATTTGTTCTCTTCTATGTTGACCTCCTCGAGATGTTTTGAATCTATTAAAGGCTACCAGACTTAGGCAATTATGCGCTCTATGAAGTTAATTTTATATATTGATAGCTACTTTTAATAACAGCAACCCATGTAACATGGTTTCTTTAATTGAGTAATCCGTGAAGCATAGAAGTTGCAATAGTACACTGAAGCCAAAGAAGATTAAATGTCTTCTGTACGATAATTATGATAATGAAATATATCTAATATTAGCATTATACAAACAACAGTTCGTCTACTCTTTCCATTGAATATAATCAGCACCGAGCAGATTTCAACTGCAATATAACCTGAAAATATTCAGCATCAAAACAGATTATAATAATGTTAGTATATACGCCTACTCCTTGCAAATTTAGGAAATATTTCATTTTAAATTCTGAAGTAAAGAAAATCGAAAGTAAGTTCCGATGGAAGAAATTACAGTTTGAGGAAATATATAATTATTTCAGTTTAAAATTCGGTGTACGCAATTGAAATAACATTGAATTAAAATGATTCTATACATTCTCGCCATCGAAAACATCTCTTTAAAAACATGCTGTGTTAAAAACAATGTATATTGGAGCGAGACGAAAAGTTGTTCCGGCAATGATTCCCAAGAACGCATTTCGGTCTTGTCATTCATGTGCGCTCCGATATTTACGAAAAAGTGAACAATAGCTTCACTGATATTGCGAAGAGCCACCCGGTTGGATTGAATTAGACATATATTGTATTTAGCTGATATAAACCGTTGGGAAACATGATGCTGCGAGTTTTCGTCCGACAATACATCATTCCCAAGACGTAATAGACATATGGTGTTGAAACATAATATAGATAGATAGATAGATAGATAGATAGATAGATAGATAGATAGATAGATAGATAGATAGATAGATAGATAGATAGACAGATAGATAGATAGATAGTTATATAAGCATATGCATACATACAATATATACATAAACGCACATATATATATATATATATATATATATATATATATATATATATATATATATATATATACATACACACAGTTTGATCGTAGGTGATTTACTTCTAGCATATGGCCGACCACCTAGTGGTTTTCTCTTTGAATATACACATGTATTAGAATTTTCTCTGATTTTTCAGAGTTTTGTATGCTAGGCTACTGATTTTAAATTGATATTAATTAAATTAATATTCAATTTATCTCCCTCATTATTTATTATATATATATATATATATATATATATATATATATATATATACATATATATACACATATATATACATATATATATATATATAGAAAAAAGACAACAAGAAAAAACAACAACGCGAGTACGTGGTACATGCAAAGTATTACTAAGATGCTCAGAGAAGGAAAGAAAGGTTGTGTTATGTTTCGAGCACAGCCCTTCTTTAGAAACAGGATACAAAGGAAAGTCCAAAAGAGGAAGAAGACAGTCGAAACGGAGCGTTCCTATATATTGTGTTTGTAACACAGCATCTCTGCGAACTGAAGATCTTCCTCTCGGCCTCTCGGACAAAAACCCGCAGCATTATACGTCACAATTGTGTATATACACTCTTTCTCTCTCTTTTACTCTTTTACTTGTTTCAGTCATTTGACTGCGGCCATACTGGAACATCACCTTTAATCGAGCAAATCGACCCCAGGACTTATTCTTTGTAAGCCCAGTACTTATTCTATCGGTCTCTTTTGCCAAACCGCTAAGTGACGGGGACATAAACACACCAGCATCGGTTGTCAAGCAATGCTAGGGGGACAAACACAGACACGCAAACACACACAGGCATATATATACATATATACGACGGGCTTCTTTCAGTTTCCGTCAACCAAATCCACTCACAAGGCTTTGGTCGGCCCGAGGCTATAGTAGAAGACACTTGCCCAAGGTGCCACGCAGTGGGACTGAACCCGGAACCATGTGGTTGGTTAGCAAGCTACTTACCACACAGCCACTCCTAGTTTGCTTTTTGTAAGATATTTTTGCCAGAAGAGGGAAGCCAATAAATATGTCTTTGAAGATATCTTCTAAAACCTTCTACAACCTTCTAAACGTTTGAGATTGATTTACTTGATGTTTATTTTGAATATCTGTTGTTTGAAGTAGACAGAAACCATGAAGGGCAAGGAATGAGTGTCTCCGGTTGGGCTTCGAAGATTTGATGCAGTGGGATTAATAAGGGAGAGAGATAAATGTGTGGGTCTTGTAGGAAGTGCAGGAGTACTAGATCGGAGGATTAGAGGCCCATCAGATAATAATAATAATAATAATGAATCAGAGATAGATATTAATATAAATAGCAGCGCATCTTCCAGTCAGAGTGATCGTTTCGCTGAACTGGTAGAGCGTTGCAATATATTTACTCTGTGGAATATGAATTCATTCTGAGGCGAACTTAGACTTTGTTCGCCTTCCAAGCCCGTAAAAATAAGTACCAGTAAATTTCTGCAATTTCTGATTATTTTTCTCTCTCTCTCTCTCTCTCTCTCTCTCTCTCTCACTCTCTGTTTCTCCCTCTCTCTCTCTCGTTCGCTCTCTCTCTCTCTCTCTATCTCACACACACACTCTCTCATTCTTTCTCTGTGTCTCTCTCTGCCTCTCTCTCGTTCTCTCTCTCTTTCTCACTTTTTGTCTCACTCTTTCACTCTGTCTCTCTTGCCTTCTCTCTTTCTTTCTCTCTCTCTCTCTTTCGCTCTCTCTCTATCTCACACACACACACTCTCTCTCTCTTTCTTCCTCTCTCTTTCTTCCCCTCTCTGTCCCTCTCTCTCTCTCTCTCTCTCTCTCTCTCCTCTCGTCTCTCTTCAGCTCTCAGGTATCAGCAGCGAGATGAT
>NC_043005.1:101741687-101744187 GCF_006345805.1 Octopus sinensis | reverse complement strand
AATGTCCTGGAAAATATGATAGAGACCATCACGTTGGACGAAGTAGCGAGGGTGGAGCGCAGAATCAATCACTCGATGCTTTAAATGTGGCTTAAAGGGTCACATCAGTGTGGACTGCCCTTCAACAACCAAGGGAACCCAGGAGGAACCCAAGGAACTAATGAAAGCGGAGGAGGATTTACCATCAGAAGAAATGAAGGAGAATGACGAGATGTGGAAGACAGTGGAAAGTAGAAACAAAAGGAAAAGGCAATGCCAACTCGCACCCACCCTACCCACACCTCCTCAGTCCCACCCTCCCCAACAGACACCAAACCTACCCTCTCCCCTCCGAGACACAAAAACAAAAAAAGAAAATACTAGCACACAATAACCCCCCCCCCCCCCGAACTTACACTCTCCCGGCTAAAGAAGAAAGTTGCCTTCTGTTCATGTTAGATGGAGGACTGTTTCGGAGGAATATGTTTGCTATATTCCTCGTGCATGTTTAAATATCGTGAGGGATGCGCGGTTTTCGGGGAGGTTAACTCCTCTTTCAAACAGACAGATACATATTGTACCTTGACGTTTTATTATATATTTTGCGTCCTTAAATTAAGTTTGCTGACCACTTTATCCTTATTTTTTACAGATAATGAATTGTGTGTGTGTGTGGTGTGTGTGTGTGTGTGTGTGTGTGAAGGTAAAGACCCCCTTCGGTCATGAATGACCATGGAATAGCACCTAGAAAGATCCCCTCTGAAGTACAAGTCCGGGAATTTAAATGCCGTTGAAGTAAACGCATTACTTTATACTTTGATAAGATAAGTAGTGGTAATCTTCCTCTCAAAAGTGCTGGTCATGTACCTACATCAAAAACCATTAATAACGAGTGCTCGTAGAATTCTTTGAGCTCCTTGATCTCTCAAACTTTTACATATGGTATCCTTTGAACTGTGTGTGTGTGTGCGCATGTATACGTATGGATGGGTAGATGTATGTGTGTATGTATATACACATACACACACGCGCCGCACACACACACACAGACACACTGAGAGAGAAAGGGCGATATGTATAGGGGATATATAGATAGATAGATAAGTAGATAGATAGATACATACATACATACATACACGCATACATACATACATACATACATACATACATACATACATACATACATACATACATACATAGCAATGCTCCCGCAAATGGGCACACATTAGATGTGCTACGGAAAGGTATTTAAGAGGCGTTCAAATCCTTTGGCCTTCCGTATTCATTTTCTTGGATGTCATTCTACATCTCTATATTCATGTTTTAAATCGTTTCGGAAATTTCACATACGAGGGGCGTTCAATAAGTAATGCCCCTGACCCACTTGCAATTGTTTGATCTAGCTGAAATTTTGCATGTGCAATTATTTATACCTCTATAGATTAAGTGGCGAACTAATTGTGGTTTCTGATTTACAGGTGTTTGAACTGAGTCAAGTGTGAAGTGGAGCCTGTTGAGTGTCGAGCAGTGATCTGATTTTTGTATTTGAAAGGAGGCACACCACGGGAGACTTTTGATAAAATGAAAGTAACTTATGGTGATGATGCCCCATCATATGACCTTGTAAAACGCTGGCATTGTGAATTCAAACATAGTCGGAACTCTGTGGAAACAGCTCCCAGATCTGGTCGCCCCCTTCTGCCGTTGATGAGACGTCTGTCCGTCAAGTTGAGGCTGCCATTTTGGAAGGTCAACGCATAACTATTCGCCAAATAGCCCATAAGGTCAAGATTAGTACCAGGTCTGTGGAAACTATCATTCATGGCCATTTGCATATGCAAAAGGTGTCTGCCAGATGGATTTCCAGGTTGCTCACACTTTTCCAGAAGCAAGAACGCGTTGAGTGCTCGAGGATGAATTTAGAGATGTGCCAAGAAGATGAGTCAAAATTTTTCAAAAGACTGATCACACAGGATAAAACCTGGGTCCATCACTATGATCCATAGACCAAAGCCCAGTCAATGCAGTGAAAGCACCGTGACTCACCTCCTCCAAAGAAGGCAAGGGTGCAGCCCTCCGCTGACAAGGTTATACTCACAGTCTTCTGGGACCAGGACGGAGTAGTAATGACAGATTTCCTGGCAAAGGGTACCACAATTACAGGAGACTATTATGCTTCACTTTTGAGGAAATTAAGAGAAGTTATCAAAATCAAGAAGCGGGGCAAGATCAGCAAAGGCATCCTCCTCCTGCAGGACAACGCTCCGGTCCACAACTCGCTTGTCGCCAGATCAGAAGCACAGGCGTGCAGCTATGAACTCCCCCCCTTGCACCCTCTGATTTTCACCTCTTCCCAGCCATGAAGTTGATTTTGAAAGGAAAGCGTTTCCCAGATGATGCAGCCTTGATTTCTGAAGTCACGTCGTGGTTGGAGGACCAAGCTGGGGTCTTCTACAAAAACGGTCTCCAGAGCTGTATCAAACAATGGGAGAAATGCATAACTCTGGGTGGTTCCTATGTA
>NC_043005.1:101689187-101734187 GCF_006345805.1 Octopus sinensis | reverse complement strand
ATGACCGCGAGTCCGCTGCCCTAACCACTGGGCCATTGCGCCTCCACTGAACCCATTACAATAGTGTCTTTAATCTATCACAACTTTTCTTCCAATAACACTTTTTTCAACTCCCCTTTGCTACAATTCAGCGTTCCCACTTGGCACTTATAATATACTTACACTTAATATCAAGTTAGAATAATTTAATTTCGAGTAATAATTTGGCACCGGTAACAACTTACCACGTCATTTTAAGGATATATAAATATAAGCAAATACTATAAAGATAGATGGCATACATTCGATTTTAGTTATACACTTATTCACATTTCGAAGCATGTTATTACTGCTGATGTAAACAAAGCTGCTGTTATTGCTTTTGTTGTTTGTTTGTTTGTTGAGCGAGGTGGTCTTTGTCCCAGAGCTCGCAGGATCGCGTCTCTGTAGTAGGAGAGGTCCGAAACGTGGTCCTTTGCTATTCGTATGACCCGCAGAAGAGAAAGCAGGTCAACCCCCGACACCGAGAGCATCGACTGATGGATGAATGTGCATCCAGGCGCAGCAGTTGCGTAGGAAGTCGGGGACAGGAAATAGGAAGATAGAGTGAGAGAAAGTTGGAGCGAAAGAGTACAACTGGGGTCGCCACCACCCCCTGCCGGAGCCTCGTGGAGCATTAGGTTGTTTTCCCTCAATAAACACACACAACACCCGGTCTGGGAATCGAAACCGCGATCCTCAGACCGCGTGTCCGCTGCCCTAACCATTGGGCCATTGCGCCTCCACTTGCTGTTGTTATTGTGAGTGTAGCAAAGAAAGAGTTTACCATAATAATGCATTTTAACTGCTTTTTAAAGTTGATTTTTCAATAGGAGCCAAATACTAAAAAGCTGCACAGAAACACCAGTCGCCTTCTATTTTCCCTCAATCTGTTCTCCCCATATAAAACATAGCATCGATTGCTAGCCATGGGCATTAGAAGAAGCCATTTCTACAAGTGATGTAATAATAATGCAAAAATTAGATAATTTGCGATGTTGCTATATCTATTCAAATTAAACTGCAAGTTCTTCCTCTCACTCCGATTCTTCTACAGTCATTACATGCTTTCAGGTTGGATATCATCTGCATCATTTACTTTGCCCTGCTAGGTTCTGCAAATGTTACTTACGCTCTGAAGCTTCTCCTCGAATATATATTCATATAATTGACAGTGTATCTCTATTTCTCTCTGTTAGTTCACTCCCCCGCCGCCAAAGCGAGGTGGATTTAATTTCCTTGGTTATTATACACTAACTAGAGTTTTCCATCATCTGACGACTAATATAAGAAATATTTTTTAACTGTCGTTTATATCAGGTATTTCATCTGTAATTAAATGATTATTAAACCGTCTTATCATTATGGATAACATAATTATCGCAAATATACAGATGGGGAATTCATTTTACCTATTTTTCGTGTAATGAACTATTTTTATTTTAAAAATCAATATTTATTTTATTACTTTATGTAAACATGAAATTTGAATAAAATAAAATTATGGTATTTTATGCATACGTTGCATCACCTGATATTACCCAGAGCAACAAAAGTACACTCTAGCACCACCCGTCAAGACGAGTAACATTCTAGTCTTAAATTTATAAAATTTAAGACTAGAATGTTGAGTAAAATCGATCTTTATCATTCAATGAATCGTTGTGACCGGTAAAATTTCGATACAAATATTTGATACTCACTAGGACGAAATGTTTTCTCTCGCCATTGTACTCTTGTCATAATAATCATTTCTGCCAAAGAGCAGAGTGTGAAGAAAGAGTCACCAGCAACAGTCCTTTTGCAGTCGGTCGACAATATTTCTGCAAGTCACAAGATCATAAAACAATGATTAAAACATCCGAAGGCATTTAATATACCAATAATTTGTTGCCGTTTATGAGGTGCAATATTATCCATTATACAAGAATATTAGCTCTACTTCTTTGAAATTACCGACAGAAGGTGTTATTCAGGAGAATTATGTACCATTTCTTGCTAATTGTCCATAGACTTGGAAATTGCATTACATTTGGTTGAAAGAAAATTCTAGTCAAATATTGTATCTTAACAGAGTGGACATAAAAGTTAACATTACTATTATTATTACTATTATTATTATTATTATTATTATTATTATTATTATTATTATTATTATTATTATTATTATTATTATTGCCTCTGCACAGCTTCTAACGCTGGAGATGTATTACAGTGTCAGCTGTTCACTACCAGTGAACTAAGGTAACACCTCTTATTTTTCGAGCACCTTCCGGATTATTCAAGCGATTCCAACCAGTGCTGTTTTCTGCAAGTGCACCACCCTTATTGCAGCCTCTATTTGTTCCACGTACTTCTCGAGTTCTTTTCACAGTGTTCCCAGGGCTCCGACAATTATTGGTACTACTGCTACCTTTTTACTTCGATCACAACTGCTCAACTTCCCAAGCTAACTTGCCATATCTCTCGGCATTTCTTTCTTCATTATCGCATGCCTTGTTGTCATTCAGGCATGCTATATCTTTGATCCAGCATTATTATTTTCTACCATACGTAAAAACAAACGAAGAGACAGGAGGTTAAATGACTTCCCCAAAAAACAAAACAAAGAAACCGGACGAAAGCAAACACGTTTTACAGAGAGAAAACTGAAAAGAAAAAGAACACAAGTTCCATTCTACGGTAGAGTAAAATTATTTACATAGAATAACTTTTTATTAAACAATCTAAACGACACACATAACGACAATAACATTGAAAGAGTAAACCTCAGGTGAAAACTATAACATTTTTCTAGTTGCTGCATGTGAAAAGTGTGAACGACTTCCGTCTCTGATTGATTGAAGAAATACCTGTATACCTTCCGATTTGCAGGCGGCGAGCTGGCAGAAACGTTAGCAGGTCGGGCGAAATGTTTAGCGGTATTTCGTCTGCCGTTACGCTCTGAGTTCAAATTCCGCCGAGGTCGACTTTGCCTTTCATCCTTTCGGGGGTCAATAAATTAAGTACCAGCTACGCACTAGGGTCGATGTAATCGACTTAATCCGTTTGTCTATCCTTGTTTGTCCTCTCTGTGTTTAGCCCCTTGTGGGTAGTAAAGAAATAGGTATTTCGTCTGTCTTTACGTTCTGAGTTCAAATTCCGCCGAGGTCGACTTTGCCTTTCATCCTTTCGGGGTCGATAAATTAAGTACCAGTTGCGTGCTGGGGTCGATATAATCGACTTAATCCGTTTGTCTGTCCTTGTTTGTCCTCTCTGTGTTTAGCCCCTTGTGGGTAGTAAAGTAATAGGTATTCCTTCCGATTCTTTACATTCCTATTTAAATCCCACAGAACTTATATTTGCCTTTTATCCCTACATAATCGATATTATCAGTCAAGTACAGGGGGATCAATCGATAAACTCCCTTCCATTAAAAACTGCTGGCTTTGCGCCTAAATTACAATAAATTATTGTTGTGCCAAGCCGGAAGTGTTTGAGCATCGGCAAAATTTCTTTCCAGTTTTTGTTCCGTCACTTTACCGTCCAGGTCCTAATTTTCCAATGTCAATTGTACCTTTCATCCTTTAGGTGTATAGTAATATTGATAAAGCACCAGTTAAGTACTGAGGCCGACGTAAGTGACGAATTCCATTCCCCTAAAATTCCCGGCCTTCTGTCAAAATTTGAACCATTATTAAAGTCGGCGAGCTGGAGGAATCGGTAAGGCGTCGGATAACATAACAGCATTTCTTTCGTCTCTTTAATTTCTGTGTTCAAATAACTCTCATGTCGATTTTACCTTTCACCCTTTCGAAGTCGATAAAGAATCATTCAAGGGTGAGTTTTAATGGGATTGACATTCTTCCACCTCTAAAATTACTGGCCTTGTCCAAAAATTAGAAATAATTATTAGTGTTGATGATGTTATTAGTTGTTTTGGAATTGTACTTGTCTGGGAAGTCATTTTGATCTGAGATCTTCCGCTGAAAGTGAAGTAGTTACATAGAGTAGGATACACTTGAAGACACTTCAAAGAACACAGAAAATTTTCTAATTTCACTTATCCTTTATTTTTAATTCGTCAATATTTTCGCTGTGCCTTGAAGGCGGCGAGCTTGCAGAATTATTAATACACCAAGCAAATTATTTAACAGCATTTTGTCCGTCTTTATACTCTGAGTTTCAAATTCTACCAAGTTCGACTTTGCATTTCATCCTTTCGGGGTCGGTAAAATAAGTGCCAGATGCACACTGGGGTCGATGTAATTGACTCAACCCCTGCCCCAAAACTGCTGGCTCATGTTAAAAGTTTGAAGCCGATACAGAGGTTTTCAACTTAGTCACTGCTATGTTCTTAAAAGCTTCAGTCTTTTACTTGTTGAAGATACGGATATATGTTGATCTGTTGTCTAAATATTATTTAATCTTACCTCTGTTTTTCGTTAATCTCACGTACATATAAACAAGTTCTTAGTGGCAACAAATAACTATCACCGCCTACCGCATTTTTTTAAAAATCTTTCCTAGTTTTGTGTTTTTTTTAAATATA
This sequence comes from Octopus sinensis, assembly GCF_006345805.1. NCBI lineage: Eukaryota > Metazoa > Mollusca > Cephalopoda > Octopoda > Octopodidae > Octopus > Octopus sinensis. The sequence continues at coordinate 101,729,638 of NC_043005.1, read as the reverse complement.
ATTTTCTCCATTGTCGTGATTGTTAGAATTGTAACCATTCATACTACATTCGCTATGTATAAACAGAAGATGTTTTTGGTATATATATAACTTCATGAAAGTTCTTGCTACATAGATTTAAACTCCACTGTAACCATCTAATTTCTATAGACTTTCACCTTAAGAACACATAAGATCATTTTCTACACAATAAAATACCATATACATTATCACGGTGTAAAATATAATTTCAAAGTTAACCAACATGGACAATCAAAGAAGATGGGGACAAAAAGAACAGGAATAAATGTTTAAAAAACAACAAAGTGGAAAGGATGCATTCATAAAAGATAAAAAGACGAAAGATTGAAACCTGCAAGTGTCTAACGACGATCGAAGGTGAAAAGGTCGAATTGCATTTACGCAGCAGACCCATAAAGAAAGTGAAATGTGGGGCCAATCAGTACCGACAAACTGAGTTATAAACAGCTTTAATAGGACTCTGCTCGCGACCATATTGTAATGGTCCAACGAAAATGTTGACACATAAATACATAGATGTACAGTGTACATTTTCGTATGTTTATAGTTGGCTAAATTGGTTCTGCTACGATGCAATAACTATTTATGTTGGCCGTAACTAGACGCACGTTTCCTTGTTCTGACTGAAGAAGTATTCAGCACTTAATGACGTTCCATACAATATCGGATCGGAAGTACTGGTCTGTTCCAACACAAATCTAGAAGGGAAAATGTAACACGTAAGAAAAGGGCCATGCTATTGAATATTTCCAGCAGACACGAAAATACTGCAAATCTCAACAAGATAAATAACCTCTCTTCACTTGTGAACTGTGATTTTTATGGTTTTGTAATTCAAGAACAGGAGTTTGCTATAAAGTAGATGTAAAGCAAAATGCAGTGCAAAGTACTTACACTATATGATAAAAACCACAAATTTGAAGTATATTATATTTCTGCGGCAGATATCACACACACGCGATGAGCAGCAATACCCAAACATCGTTAAAGTACTACTGTTTAATGTGATATGGTATTGTTTTTATAAGAATATACAAGACTATCTGTACGAAAATCTACTATAGAACAAATATAAATTATGTCGTTGTTATTGATTACTTACATTTCAACAAAAGAACATTGGAAAAAACATTCTTATGCAGGATTTCTCCTGTTTCAAGCATAACAGGCCTGATATTAATCGTTAGACAGAGAGCCATGTACAGACTTATAGATCAGCGTAGCCGTATTTCGTCTGGCGTTACCTTCTGAGTTCAAATTCCGCCGAGGTCGACTTTGCCTTTCATCCTTTCGGGGTCGATAAATTAAGTACCAGTTACGCACTGAGGTCGATGTAATCGACTTAATCCGTTTGTCTGTCCTTGTTCGTCCCCTCTGTGTTTAGCCGCTTGTGGGTAGTAAAGAAATAGGTATCTGTTCAGAGTTCAACTTCCGCTTCGATGGCGACAGGCCGAGCACATAACCCTGCAATTTGACCAACCTGTCCAACCCACATTTAAACAATGTGGACAGGTAGTCTTAAAAGCAAAATAGCCACCACCATCAGCGACATGTTGAGTCCTTCAAGCAATTTCGGATCAATACCAGTTGAGTGGAAGAAAACCTGTAACTTTATATTACCATATTAATGTCCATTAATATATTTTATATATCAACTGTCGTTAAAATATTTCTCCAGAGTCGTTTATGAATTTCGGCCTCGCCACAAGTTTTCTTTCGTGCAGTAAATGTCATTTATTGATCAATAACAATAAAGAATATATTTGTCTCGAGTATACTTTTAAAGAAAATCAGTATTCTATGGCATTGATATTGAGAACATAAGACGAGAAGGTTGGTGTAGGAAGCGAACGTCGTAATGTGGCAACATCCATAAGATTGTTACCATAGTTTCGTTCTCATATACATAGATGTGTGCCTGCTGCGTGTGTGTGTGTGGAGTATACACATCTACATACATACATACATACATACATACATGCATACATACATACATACATACATACATACATACATACATACATACATACATATATATACATACATATATAAATATATATATATATATATATTTATATATATATATATATGTACTATTGTGGTATAATATATTTTCTTATGTCCTTATGTTTCTGCATTAATAGAATATTGCGCTGATAGTATTGTAGATTTTATCGGATTTATCGAAACGTTTATTGATCGTTTGTTGAATAGTTCTAATATAAACAGACTGGAAGTAGAATGAAGCTGCATACATTTCCGTGATCGATGATCGATGGTTTTCCACTCTAGGTTAACCAGTTCATTTGAAGATTGATTTGATGACGGACAAGACGATGAGATAATATCATGGTGGTGGTGACAAATATGACCAACCACGCTGTCTCTGTCTTTATCTACCCATCTCTCTCTGCCATTATTTCGTACTTTTTATCAATCTTCATCTCTCTTACGCAAATACGAACCAGCGAGGGAGCCCCTATGCGCTGGCTCATTCTGCAAGAAAAGCTACAAAGCCATCTGAAGACAACTGCTATCATTTTCAAAAGATTCGTGGTCATAATAAAAATGTGTGTGTGTGTGTGTCTGTATGTATGTGTGTACAGATGTATATAGAATGTGTGTCTGTGTACATACTTGCTTGTATGTATACATGTGTAAATACATGGATATTTAAAAAGATACTGGGGATTCTTTAGTTACAGATGTGCAGTATCAGGGATAACTTTAGACCAAACAACATCATCACCATCAACGTTAACAACGTCTCTCTGCTTTGCTTGATCAAATTTGTAAGTTCGATTCCATTACACGTGCATATTTCATACATTTTTGTCATTATTTCGATAGGAAAATGAGAAGAGGATCTTTGATGAGAGAATGCCAAGGGAGCGGCATAGGTTAGCATATAATCTCCCTTAGCTGACACGGTTTCAGATACAGGTTTGAAACGATTTCATTTCACTTCAATGCAAACGGCATTCTGGGTCGGGAAAATGCCTTGCTTAATTTATTCGAGCTCCTTGTTTTCTGAATTTTAAACTCGCCGTTGTTAACTTTACCTTAGGCACATTCGAGAACGTATTGATCCACTCCCTCGTTCTAAAAGTTTCTTTGCCTTCTGCCAAAATTTTATAAAAATATTTAGTGCAAAAATCTTGTTGTATTTAGGGTTGGTAATGTTGTCAGTTTAGCCAATATAAACATACGCACTATATATTTGGTGTTAATTTGCTTCAGCTTTATTTATTTTTTACATTTATCTTAATCTTATTTTCGCCAGAGTTCTTTCGTCACACTTCTGTGACCTCATCAGTGGTCCTTTGCTTTCTTTTTTCTTATTTTGTATTTTGTATTCCTATCGTATGTGTCTTTATTTGCGCATGCGTAAACTCCTGTGTGTGTCTACGTTTAGTAAGTGTGGGGGGAGTGCCTGTATTATTTGTATCCACTGTTTATAATCATTGTTATAGAATTACGCTTCTTATGCCTTTCTCTTCTTAATTTTTCCCCTAAGATATCTGTACCATTTCAAATAAATTACTAGAAATAGACACACATTCATACATATACATGTGTATTCATATATATACACCAACGATCTTCTCTCTGTTATTGCAATATACACATGTATACACACACACACACACACACACACACACGCACGCGCGCACGCACACACACACAAACACTTCTATTACTTCTATTCACAAGATGTCCTTATTCCTCATTAAGGTTTGTAAATAAACATCTTTTCCTGAACACAGCCCGGACCTCTCTTGCGAGAAGATCGACCAATTCCACGAAGAAATTCCTTAAAATTATTCTCTAACAAAAACATGGCTATCTTGGTTTTTATCAATATCATGAAAGCCCAGTCGCTAAACATAACATGGAAACACACACCATTAAATCAGTTATCTCCACCTATAAACAATTAAAATATTCATATAATTTATAATTAACATGTATTAGAAATTCTAATGATCTTTCAGAATATTAATGTATGTATGAGATCCGCTAAAAATCATAAATATTTAACATTCTCTTTACAGTCAGAATCCACTGTCACTTCGTTTTTAGTCCTTAATAAAGACAACTTTCTACGTTGCTACAAGTGTAAACATTCCAGTCTGCATCGAATAAAACTCGTGCTACTGTTTAATAGATAACAACCATCAGGACTATTGAAAAGGTTGCAAGATGCAAGGAAAATTTTAGAAAAATAAAAATAGGAAATAAGTCGAAATTTTACCGGTGAGTGTATTACAGAATATGCTGCAACACACGAACTCATAAAAAGAATTTTGCAAACCAAATCCAAAACGAAATAATCATCATTTACCTACACTAAATTCACTAAAATGCCGCTCCTTAATATTACCCCATTGCTTATGATGGCGAGCTGGCAGAATCGTTAGTACGTCGGGGAAAATGCTTAGCGCCATTTCGTCCGTCCTCAGGTTCTGAGTTCAAATTCCGCCGAGGCCGGCTTTGCCTTTCATCATATCGGGGTCGGTATAATAAGTACCAGTGGAGCACTGGGGTCAATGTAATCGACTAACACGGTCCTCGAAATTGCTGGCCTTGTGCTGAAATTTAAAATCAATATTACTCCATTACCCTATAACATTAAGCTTCACTCACTGAATTCACTTCTTAATATTACTTTACACTAAGGAAACAAGCTGCTTGACCCCTTAACACGCCGGGCCAAAATCCTTAACATTCATTTCGTTCGTCTTTACGTTAAAATAAGTTAAAATTCCGCCGAGGTTGATCTCGCCTTTTAACATTTCGGGTTGGATAAAATACTTCCACTTGATCAGTGGGGTCGGCGTGATCCATTCAGCACCTTCCCCAAAATCGCCTGCCTTATCCCAAAATTTGAAACTAATATTACTACTTTACTTCACCAACAACCTTCGATCGTTAAACTCCACTCTTTAAAGCAATCTTTCTACCTTACTGTGGAATTACACTCTCTAAATTCCATTCATTACTACTGCTCCTTTATTCTAACACCAATCATAAAACTCCTCGCTTTCATAACGCACCTTTATTCCATCACCAAGACGCACTCACTAAACACATAAACCAATGAAGGACTTGTAATGTAGTCAGTCACGCCGCTAGAAATAGCAACGCGACCAAGTATGGGAAATAATTAAGTGATGAGTTAGATAATATACTTACACATTTACCCTTGAAATGATGGGAAGGTCATGGCAGAAATGTCTTTGATTATAAGAATTATCTGTCAAGGATGACTTGCAGTTAGATAACAACAACCGTTGCTAAATCCTATTCCGTTTGCTACTGCTAGAGTAAGCAATTGAATTTCAGTGAGATTACACACTACCATCTTTATAAATGGAAAACCATATTGGACATAGCTTCACATATACGCAATATATTTGTATATATACATATATATATATAAACATATATATGCATAAATATATATGTGTATGTATATATATATATATATATATATATGTGTGTGTGTGTGTATCTGTATGTGTATTAGTATATATATATATATGTATATAAATGCACACATACACACGTACATACACACACACACATATCTATATAAAATAGGGATGGTCATGGATAGAACTCTTTTGATCATAGGCCTGCTCAATCAGGGCTGACATTTTAACTGAATAACAACAAAATCAACAACAACAACAACAACAAACACTAAACTCTACTACAAAAATTCGCCACCAACTTTTACTGCCGAGTAGTTCCACCGTTGAATTCCACAGACAAACGACAGCGGTAATGCAAGTTCTATGCCATACTCTGCTTCGAATGGAAAGCTATAGAGAACGGGGAAAACAAAAAGGAAGTAGTAGCAGCAGCAGTAGTAGTAGTAGTAGTAGTAGTAGTAGTAGTAGTAGTAGTAGTAGTAATAATAATAATATAAAATGAATAAAAAAAGAAAAGTTATTACTGAGAACAAAATAGAAGAAATGAAAAGAAAAAACGTTAAATTTTGTCTGTAAAATGATTGATCATTGGTTTGTATGAAAGGAATGGCTGTTCAATATAATTTCAAAGACTCCATTGATTGATTTTATATCAAAGTTTCGACGGGAAGAGTGGTAAGAGAGGGTTGGAAGGAGAGAGAGGGAGAGAGAGAGAGAGAAAGAAGGGGGTCAGTTAGATGGATGAATAGAGGTAGAGAGAAAGTGTTAAAAGTGTATAAGACATGTAGTGAGGTGCGTAGAATGAATGAAAGAGAAATGTAGAGAGAGTGATGTTTTATGAGAAAATGGATGGAGGGGTAGGAAGGAAATCAGGAGAGTTTGGTGGAGAAATTAAAGATAAAGGAAGGATAAGAAAAAGAGACTGATGAAAAAAGAAAAAAAAAGTCACAGAAGAGTGAATGAGAATAAGGTAAAGAACGAAGGAAAAAGTGTAAGAAAACTGAAAGAATAGAGAAAGACAGCGGATGATGATGCGTATTTGAGCGCGTGGATGTATGAATGTTGTGTGTATGTATGAATGAATGTATGTATAGTGGGTGAGAGAGAAGGCGAGAGAGAGAGAGAGAGTGGAATATAAAGTCTAAGAGGGACAGAGAGAGGAAACTTAATCAAATTGAGACATAGTGATAGGATAATGTAAAAGAAGAGAGCAAATACATGGTGTGAAAGAAGACGAGAAAGACACAAGGCGAGGAATATATGTATATATATATATATATATATATATATATATATATATATATATATATATATATATATATATATATAATATATATATATATATATACATATATATATATATAAATATATGCACGCGAACACATACGAATATATATATATATATATATATATTATATATATGTATGTATGTATATATGTATATGTATATATATATATATATGTATATATGTATATATATATATATATATACATATACATATATACATATATGTATATATGTATATATGTATATGTATATATATATGTTTATATCCATATCTACATCTGTATATACATACGTATACATATATACATACATATATATATATATATATATATATATATTATATATATACATATATATATTCGTATGTGTTCGCGTGCATATATTTATATATATATATATGTATATACATATATATATATATACATATAATATATATATATATATATATATATATATATATATATATATATATATATATATATATATATACATACATATAAGCATATACATATATATGCTTATATATACAGACAATCATACATATACATTTATAGCAAGAGATATTGAGAGGGAGAGATAACTGGGAAAATTATAAGCAAAGCGAGGCAAATGAGAAAGAATTTAAGTACGAAGAATATATGAAATTATAAGAAAGGATTGAAATAAAAAGGAGAAAGAACGGGAATAAATAAAATTTTTGCTGCTGTACTTCATGACAAGATATTTTTCAGTTTATTTTTTATGTTGTTGTTGTTTTTTTTTTGGCTAAGGTAATTTGTGAATGTCTCACGTAGGTATTGAACACTGCATGATTCCACCAGCGAGAAATACTTTTACACATTACCCTTCCAATAAGGGTGCTTCAACGTAATTGTTTGATGTGCAGGATTTAGCTGTCAAACCCCCTCTCAAATTACACACCAGACGTAAATAATGATAATAATAATAATAATAATAATAATAATAATAATAATTAAAGGAGAAACGTCGACTAGTGGAGTCTAACATGATGATCAAGATGATCATGGCTGGAAAATCTTTGATTATAGATCAACTTATACATGGTTGATCGAAATGCTTGAGAGAGGAGCTAAAAAATTTTGGATTCTCACTTAGGAAGCGTATGAGATATCGAGATATTATATAAAGTTGTTCTGGAGAAACAATTTTCATAAGACGGTATGGTCAAGGTTGGAATGTCTTTAAACTTAGATCTACTCAACTGGATCGGATTGGATCGCATCTGAGGCTAGAAAGTGTAGTGTGAAAATGAACGTTAAAAAAGAGCAAAAACAAATCCCCTGGTCACTACGCCCTCGACTCCTGAGACTCATCTGGCCCGTTTCCATGGCGAATAAATCATTTTGCGATCAAAACATTCCATGCAGGTGAATCAAGGGGAAATGAAGCTGTCTGCTCGTGAATCGAAACTGCGATCTTTTCGTTGTTGTGTACGTCACAGGAGAACAATTTATTCGTTGTACGATGGCAGAGAATTCATTACACTCTCAGCTCTCATCACAAAAGATTCTCAGACATAAGTAAATCGACATGTTCTGTCCTGGAAAATCTTTGATTATAGATCAACTTATACATGGTTGCTCGAAATGCTAGAGAGAGGAGCTAAATTTTTTTTGATTCTTACTTAGGAAGAACAACTTTATATATCTTGATACCTCATACGTTTCTTAAGTGAGAATCAAAAAAAATTTAGCTCCTCTCTCTAGCATTTCGAGCAACCATGTATAAGTTGATCTATAATCAAAGATTTTCCAGGACAGAACATGTCGATTTACTTATGTCTGAGAATCTTTTGTGATGAGAGCTGAGAGTGTAATGAATTCTCTGCCATCGTACAACGAAGATATTGTTCTCCTGTGACGTACACAACAATGACAAGCATATTTGCACTTAAAACTGCTGGAATATTTTCAGAATAAATATTCAAATCTTCGTTTCCCCATGGAAAAGGATCGTTGAAGAAAAATATTATTTTGTATATAACTCGATTTGCATTAACTACAAATATAGTAGGAAATATATATTGAATGGGAATCTTAACGCTATAATGTCAATTCTAAGTTGTTTTCCCTAGAAATATATTTTTGAAAATATTTACGTGATGTTTAAGTAAATAACGATGCATATGTCAACATGTCAAACTTAATTACGTTCACTTGTTCAAGGTTGTATGCAATGTTTAATATAAAGAGTTTACAAAGTATCTTCAGATTATAAGTTAATTGTATATATGCTTTAGCTGAGTTTAACAAGGAGCCAATTATTATTGAAGGTGATATTATTAATTTTCAAATGATAAATAGGACTTAAGAGGCTAACAGTGAATTGCTTCTATAAACTTCTGAATTTCAATTCGTTTATAGTTTTGGAGTCGATAAAATAAATTACCAATCAAGTACAGGAGTCTGTGTCACGACTAACTACTCCGCTTGTAATCGCTGGCCTTGTATCTCAATTGGAAACCATAATTGTAGTATATTCGTAGAGTTCATTAGTGTAGAATAGCTAAGTTAATATGATTTGGTTTGAAGGGTTTCTTATACATATGTCCGGGAGGAAAGTGCATTTTCAGGAAAGAGAAAAAATATTTTCCAGCCGAGTTACTGAATATGATGACATTCCTTTTTGTTTTACTTTTCATATGAATGTAGCATTTGATGGATTCTTGCAACCCACTACATGTTAGTGCATTATTTTTTCATTTGCTCCTCAATCGAAAATACATTCATCATAAGAGGTGGCTGATATCCTTTTACATAATTTAGCGATCACGATACGTAGCTGAATTGTGATTTATAGGGACTATTGATTCGTTTAGTAAAATTAATCGCGTGAATTGTTGATATTAAAGTTACGAGGGCATGGATGACAAAATTATTATTCAAATACCTTCAGATTCTTATAAAAAATCTTCTTTGTATCTAAGTATTGAACATATTTTCTCTGATCGAGACCAGATAGTCACTAACACTGACACATACACACACACACATATATACCTACTCACACACACACACATACACATAGATAATGTGTATATGTATATACACACAAACACACATAAAATACTATACCTATAACTATATATCCATATATATATAATCAAATATATATATATATATACATATATATATATATATATATATAATATATATTATATATATATATATATATATATATATGTGTGTGTGTGTGTGTGTGTGTGTGTGTGTGTGTGTAAAAACTATTCATTTTGATAGGTGTGGCCATGTTGAAAGCTAAGATGCTTGGATAAAAACATAAAGCATCGACTTGTTTTTATCTGCTCCTGTAGTCTTCGACATTCTCCACATTGAAGAAAAAGCTAGAAACGATTAAACTCCTGTTTGTATCAGCGTACGTGTTTTCATTGGCTGAATATATAATTACGTAACAAATATAGCCGAAGACAGTTCTAGATAGGAGTGTTTTAAAGACCGTTTACCATAAAATGATGTCATAAAATATTGCTACATTTTGTTTTATTTTAGACATTTTTTCTTTGATATTCACATCAATATGTACCATCTGTAAATATTTTTCATTTCGTAATTTATATTCCTGTAAACTTTTAGCGTTTTATTTCTGTTTCTTATAATGTCTTACGATTGTGCCTGATAATAAATCTTATCTCATACAATGAATAAGCTGATTAGCATCGGAGAAAGGTTCTTATCCTACCATTAACTACGATAATGTTCTTATTGTTAATTTTTGTTGTTCAGCTCACAGTCAGCCTTCATTGACCACATCTATAATCAAAGACATACTAATCATCACTATTCCGTCTTTTACATACACAGTATACTAACCATTTGTCGGTACGTGGTATTTCGTTATGCAGCCATAATCTATATATATAAAACTGTAGTTGTGTGAGTGTCTGTCTCCTACGATTTAGATTCCTAACTACTCCCACATTTTGCGGTGCAGTTTAACCAAATTCGGGTATCTTATAGTCGTGATTCATATCGGGCCCGTCTGAGTATTAGCGCGCGTCTACGATGAGTCTACGATTTTAAAAATAATTTAACATCATTTTTTATTCCATTTTAATGCATAATTTTTCGTGTGTCGATGGCGGCGGAGTTGGCGTCCATGGTCACACCTGCACCTGTTTGCTTCTCCCCTTCTTCCCTCCCTCGTGAAGCTGTGGGGAAGGGAGTGTAAGGAAATCAACGTCGTAAAGCGTTGTCAAGGAGACCAGCGTTCTTTTAGAACAACGACTTCATGGCTTGAAGACACCAAGACAGAAATGGCTAAGAAAGCCCGAATTGGCATCTATAAGGGAAGTAACTCTCTTAAAATGCTTATATAGTTATTTCCCTTACAAACCCGAGCAACGCCGGGCGATACTGCTAGTATGCTATAAAGTATATTAAATGTTCTTATAAGTCTACACCGCGTTCTACTGCGTTAGCAGTGCGCTTTGCACTATTTTGCAAAGGTTATTTCCACAGATATTCTATATAAATTATAACCAGCGCTGATCTTTGCTGTAACGTTTCGTATATAAGACGTCAGATTAAAACCAGATATTTCAAGACTGTTTATTTAGGGGTTTTTCGTTTTTTGTTTTGTTTTTTTTCTTTATAACTATGTAGATTGTGATCTGAGACGAGTTGGCAATTATTCGTATCAAGTGGGGTCTCACACATTACTTTGAGAGCAGTAAGAGGTGGAATAGCAGCCTTCATTACCACTTTTTATTGCTTCGATCACTGGAAGGTGAGAGGTTTTTGTCCTCAGGCTGCAGACCTCGCTCAAATGTTTGCATCACTTGGGCTTCCGCTAAATTTGTCAAATATAGCCGAGTATTCCGTCAACCGAATTTTCACTCAAAAAAATTAGTTAACCAGAAGATGTATTAGATGGCATTTTCCAAAGTTTTATCGTGATAAAATGGAACCCAAGACCACGTAGTTGCAAAATGAACTTCTTATCCATACAACCATGCTTTTTGTTCGTATATGTCAATATATGTTTTGATACATTGTCGACTGGCGTTTTAATACAAATATACAGGTAAAAAGAATTTGAGGTCCATTTTGGATACACTATTTCAGCATGTTCACTATATTTGCTCAGCTAATGGCCTTCACGAAAGCATTTCTACTTTATCTCAACTGCGAGTCGGACTATACTAGACATTCTTCTCAGTGTAGTAAACAAAGAAATTAATATTCGTTGTTAACACATCGATCTTATAGAGGTGATTTCAACCGTCATTTGTTGGTGTTCAATAAAATACATATCGAATATTTAATACGATCGATTCATTGGATTATATTCCTTCCTTGCATATATATATATATATATATATATATATAACAAATGAAAGACAGAAGATGGAATATGCGAGAATATATTATTAATCACAATTGTTTCGACACATCTAGCATCGGCCCCTCTTGTAGGACACACAAAAACTGGTTCAGGAGAATCTAGTGGGGCAGATGTATCTCGTCGGGTGATAAATAGATAAAAAGAACTCGTGAAAATCACTGTTCCATAATGCAACTTTCGGTTTTGTAGAGAGAAAAACAGCCGGATGGGGGAAAGTTTTTCATATATAGAGAAGATCCAAAAATATAATTGCAGAAGAGAAAAAAGAAACGAACACGTAATCCAGCGAGAAAACTATGTATGTATGTATGTATGTATGTATGTATGTTATGTATGTATGTATGTATGTATGTATGTATGTATGTATGTATGTATGTATGTGTGTATGCGTGTATGTGTGTATGTATGTATGCATGTGTGTATGTGTGTATGTATGTATGTATGTATATGTATGTATGTTGTATGTATGTAGGTATGTATGTATGTAGGTATGTATGTATGTATGTATGTATGTGTATGTATGTATGTAATGTATGTATGTATGGATGTATGTATGTATGTTGTATGTATGTATGTATGTAGTATGTATGTATGTATGTATGTATGTATGTATGTATTATGTATGTATGTATGTGTGTATGTATGTATGTATGTATGTATGTAATGTATGTAATGTATGTATGTAATGTATGTATGTATGTAATGTGTATGTATGTATGTATGTAATGTATGTATGTGTGTATGTGTGTATGTATGTATATATTTATGTCAGGTCACTTTCGAGTGCTACTGGTAACATGTAACCCAGTACAACCTGTTGCATGGTCGGCACGTCGCCGACTAAACCGGCAACCTCATCAAGCTTGCTTGGTGAGGAGGGTGTTTATTGGATACCCTGCGGGATGAAAAACAAAACCTGTCAAAAGGCGGAGGAACTCTTGTGGGTCAACGGCCATCCAATAAATGTCTTAAGGATGTATCATGCGCGGGGACATAGAAATAATCGGACTGAATACCTGATCGCGCGGTTAAGCCATTGGGAGTGAAGGACTCCTAGCCTTTGTTAGGGCATCCTTCTAGGAGAAGGTAACTCAGGTAACTGGGATAACTCCGACATAAAACCTGTGGCTCAGTGGTTACCGATGATGTTGACTTGTTCTTCTTTTCGGATTATGGCTGCTGTTGCTTAGTGAGTGGGATTAACTCAGTGCACAGCCTTTCCTCACTTTAAAAAAATCTTCTTGCACAGCCATTGCGCGATAACAACATTGATTAAGCTTCGTGCAATGGCCATACTCGATAACGAGGGGGCAGCCACTATGTATGTATGTATGTATGTATGTATGTATGTATGTATGTATGTGTGTATGTATGTATGTATGTATGTATATGTGCAGATTCGTATGTTTTGTTTTATGTATGTATTCTCTTGCAAATAGTTGCATATATAGACATGCTCATATATATTTAAATGATTTACTTCTGGAAAGTTTTACAGAATTTTACAGTTCCAGTGATGGATTGAATCTGTGGTCTTCGAATTAGCTTTCTCCATTCTGGTTTTTGGAAGCCTAATTTCTCAAGATTAGTATTTAGGTAGTGTGTAACGTATCCCAGAGCCCCAATATGTACGCAGGTATGTATGCATGTATGTATTTATGTATCTGTGTGTATGTATGTGTGTATGAATGCTTGTGTAAGATATGAATGTGTCTTTGTGTTTGTGTCCTCACCCTTTCACAACTGATGTTGACTTGTTTATATTTGGGTAACTTAGCAGTTCGGCAAAAAAAAAAAAAGATTTATACAATATGTACCAGGGTTAAAAAATTACTGGGGTCGAATTGTTCCACTAAACTTTTCATGGTGGAGCCTCAGTACAGCAACACTTCAATGACAGATACAGGTAAAAGTTAAAGCGCAAAAGGCACTATATACATTTCCCAATTAGTGACAAGCCACTCATATATATTTTATGATATAAATGCAATCTTTAAGACGGCGAGCTGCAGAATCGCCACAACGCCAAGCAAGATGCTTAGTGGTTGTTCATCCGTCTTTACACTATGAGTTCAAATCCCGCAAGGTCGACATTGCCTGTCATCCATTTTGGGGTCGATAAAATAATTACCAATTGAGTACTGGGGTCGATGTAATCAACTTACCCACTCCGAAAATTGTTGTCTTTGTACTAAAATTTGAAACCGATATAAATACCATTTTCACATCTGATAAACACCAGCCCTCTAAAACCATATTTCTTCTTCATATATTTTGCACGCCTGGTTGCATGATGGAATGTATGTGTTCGTTTAAAAGACTGTTTAACAATGCCTGCTTGTTCACTTCATTAACAGAGCTAATGCTCTTTAGGAAAACAAAAACCATCTTGTAGCATCTCATTATTGGTTCTTGTGTTATGCTGTTACCATATTGCTAATAATGAAATCGATACTGACTGCCAACGAATTCAAATCCCGGAGCGGTCTACTTTGCTTTCCTCCATCGAGTACCATTCAACAAATGTATCAGATTCAACGGTACAGTTCCCTTCAAAACACATTGTCTTCCTGTAAACCAATACAGTATATATTTTCCAGAATTGTATAAAAACTTACATTCCTTTAGTTAGAATTCCTTGGTTGTCTATTTAATATTCTGACTCTTTGGGATATAGGTAAAGGCTAAAGGCAAAGGCCACGTAAATAAGTTTGGGATTATGGTTGGCGCATTTTCTTGAATATCAATTCTTCTCGAAAAGTAGTTCTTTGTATACTAAATGACAATATATTTATCCCTAACCGCCAGAGAAGGAATGGTGTCCTTATGAGGGATCTGAAAGAAGTTGGTGGCTTTGAAAAGAAAATTGAAAAAGGAAAATTTATTACTAAAAGGAATTATATTTGGTGTATAAGAGTCAACTAGAGAACTCCTTTGTGGTCGTTCAGCCTGCTAGAAATAGTTGAAAAATTTCCTTGAAATCACATTCGACTGTTTTACAAAAGGAAAGATACATTAGAAAATGTTGGAGTAGCTATAGACTATACTAGACTGGCAAGGAACTTTAACATAGAAGGGCAAGAGCAGAATTTGCCTGGGGTTAAGGAGCAGCAACAACGACAAGAAGACACTATTGCAATCGTCTTTGATTCACTTTGCTATTTTAATCTAAGACACCATAGGTATTTAATATCTTGCGCAGTGTAATGGCTGGCCGATCTTATGAGACTTCAAATAAATTTCCGACATCTTAGATTATCAGCTTTTATAGCCGACACCGACATCTTACAAACAAGACACACTGGCCAGAAACAATATACATACATACACACACACACATACACACACACACACACATATATATATATATCTATATATATATCTATCTATCTATCTATATATATATATATATATATATATACACATATATATAGATACATACATATATACATATATATATATATACATACATGCATACATTCATACATTCATACATACATACATACATACATATACATACATACATACATACATACATACATACATACATACATACATACATACATATACATACATATATACACGCATACATTCATTCATACATACATATATACATAAATATACATACATATAAGCATGCGTACATGTATACTTATATATGTAAGAGTGTGTCATTGCGCGAGCGTATGCGTATGCATATATTGTAGTGAAAATATAGTTTTACGATCGGGAAGAGAGAACTGATGTTATGAAAGTGGCGGAAAAACCATTAAACCGAGTGGTCTGATGTAAAGCAGCAAAGAAAATCAAGTGAGGTAGAGACAGAGACATAGAATTGTGTAGTTATTAATTTATAGCAGCCACGTTAAGAAACTATGTTGGTGACGTACACTGAGAATGAGGTAATTTGTATAGTAGGAATGCGGGAGCGTGGTATATTCAGTGTTGTTGTGCGATAGTTTGGGCGTGCTGGCGTGGTCTGGTGGAAATGCGGTAGAGTAACTTACCGAGGGAATTTTGCAGCATGCTACAGGAAGATGTGGTAGAGCAGGAGGGCTGGATTATGGTACATCGAGTATGTTGTGGCGTCATATAGTGGAAATGTAGGAAGGCGGCGACCTGGCAGAAACGTTAGCACGCCGGGCGAAATGCTTAGCGGTATTTCGTCTGACGTTACGTTCTGAGTTCAAATTCCGCCGAGGTCGACTTTGCCTTCATCCTTTCGGGGTCCATAAATTAAATACCAGTTACGCACTGGGGTCGATGTAATCGACTTAATCCGTTTGTCTGTCCTTGTTTGTCCCCTCTATGTTTAGCCCCTTGTGGTTAATAAAGAAATATATAGTGGAAAGGTACTCGTGGGCTTACAGGGAAAAAGTGGAAGACTGATATTGGGGGAAAGTGATAGAGGTAGAATTTGGAAGTGGAATATAGAAGCAATATGGTAGCGTGGTTTAGAGGATATAATTACAATAATGTGGTACGGTGAGAATGTGTTGGTGTAGTATACACAGAATGATTGAATGTGGCACATTGAAAATATATTGTGCAATATAACCAGAATCAGGTAGTGTGGTCGAGTGGAAAGATGGCGATTTGTGTAGTGAGGATCTGGTATGTAGTACAGGTGGAATGTGGTTGTCTGCTGTATTGTGAATGTGGTAATCTGGTATAGTGGGAATGTGGTAGTGCGAAATAGGAGGAATGTGTTGGTCTACTATCGTGAGAATTTTGAAGTCTGCTGAAATGGGAATGTGATAATGCGGTATAATAGGTATGTGTAAGTGTGGTATATGGAGAATATGATAGACTGCTATAGTTAGAATGTGGGAGTAAAATAAACTGTGAATGTGGTTCCCTGTTATAGTGAAAATGTGCGAGTGTAACATAGTGGGTTGTGATATAATGAAATTGTCATCGCGAGCATGGTATTGTAGAAATGTGATGGTGTGGTATACACTAAAAACGTGTTTGTGTAGCATAGTCGGAAAGTGGTGATGTGGTACTTTATGAATGATTTGTATGTTACGAACTGTGCTACGTAGTGGATATAGTTGAGGCTTGATCAGCCGCCACTGCTGTTTCTTATATGAAGGTATCTAATTTATGAAAACCCTAAAACATCCAATGATGATGTGTTCAGAAACCTCACTCCATGTATGAAATAAATGTATTATTATTTATTGATTTCAAGTTGATTATTAATAGATTTATCGATATATTTTTACATCTATGAGTAACTGTTTTTTTGACAAGAGTCTGTATATGCGAAAATTGGAGGTAAATGGCCTTACGAAAATTATATTGTTGATTATGTAATATTTGGATGTACAACGTAAAATTCAAGATGAATATTATTGTAGATTTTACAGAAACAAAAATAAAGTCCAGTTATCATACGGTTAACTTTTAGATTAGATTAAATATGGGCTACATTTCTCAGAAGCGGGCCGCATAAGATACAGTTCATCATCAGGTGCCACGAGCTATAAAGAGAAAGAAACAAGGCAATTTTTTGTTGGGCATTTAGAAAATACTGTGGGATGCAGGTTGCTCATGATTGAAGTAGATGTTAGCTAATCAAGAATTAGGAGTAGAGATAAATTTAAATTAAATGTATTGATAGGAGAACAGATGTAGCGCTTAATAAAAGTAAATCGTAATCTAATTTATAGAACCATGAATTATAAAATGTTAGATACATAATAGCGCGCACGCGTATGTTCTAGTATAGTATCAGATTAAAGATTTAAAATGAGTTACTTAATACAGGGAATTATGTAATATTCTTTTTTAAGATTATGAGAAATATAAGAGAAATATTGTGGATAGAAGGATGGGAGAAATATTGTGGGCGGAAAGAAGAGATGGTAAAGGAAATTTTGCGTTGTTAAAATATATTAGTAATGTCTATCTACTTGTGTAATGTCAAGTCAATTTAAATATGCAGTGGTGTTCTGAGTTTTATTTGGTACAATCCAATTAAATCATTGTGAAATTAGAGTGTTTGGACGTAGGAAGCTGACTTGCATATCCGTGCACAACAAGGAAAAATGAATGTAGGAGTAAGTTTTGTGTCGACAATATTCAACTATGAAATATAAATGTGAATCAAAAAGCACAATACAGTGTCAATTTGCGATAGTGAAGACTAATTTGAAAATTGTTCGAGTCAGCCATTTTGATTTGGAATTTCAAATAAAAATTTAGAGTCAAGATTAATAATTTACAATGTTAGAGATGGTTTATTTTTTATCCTACCAATGTGAGAACAGTAGTTGCACTAAAAAGTAATGTAGCAAGGGTTACTTAATGTCAACTTATGAGTTGGAAAGTAAACTGGTACACTAAAAATACCTCAGTGTAGGTATCTACTAGTGACTGAAATCAGAAAGAGGAGAGGATAGATAATATATATATATATATATAATATATATATATAATATATATATATAGATAGATAGATAGATAGATAGATAGATAGATAGATAGATAGATAGATAGATAGATAGATAGATTGATAGATAGATAGATAGATAGATAGATAGATAGATAGATAGATAGATAGATAGATAGATAGATAGATAGATAGATGATAGATAGATAGATAGATAGATAGATAGATAGATAGATAGATAGATAGATAGATAGATGCATACATACATATATACATCCATACATGCGTACGTACGTACATACATAGAAGGGTATATGTGTGCGTGTATGCATATATATGTATATGTGTTTGTGTGCGCGCACATGTGTATATATAGTGATAATACACGGTAAATTCAAGTTTCATGCTCAACTACTAAAGAATCATCATATGAGAACGTATATTTATGTTTACGATATTTTAGTAACGGTTTGACATCTGTAGACTAAGAACGACCCGTCAGTGGCTGAGAAGCTCAGAACTGAAAACATAAAACTTGTTCTCTCAAGAATGGACAGTGTCATATGTTAGGTGTAGGCGTATCTGTATGGTTAAGAAGTCCGATTCGCATATAAACTGTTCTACTGCATAACCAATTTGAGTATCTTCTACTCTTGACTCGGGTTCACTAATGCTTCATAAATGAAATTCAGTCTGTATGCATGGGTGTATGTGTGTGTGTGTGCGTGCGCATGCGTGTGTGTGTGTAATTGCCTTTTGGTGTCTATGTCCATCATTGCAAGGTTATTGTTTTAAGTTTTATATCCCACCAGCAATGCACCCCGGCGTTGCCCGGATGTTGTGACCTACAGCTACTTTGTATTATTTGTTCCTTTCTTATGGGCAGAATCGACACGTGAGGAGTACGAAGTAAACAACTCTTCTTTATAAACATGTTTTCCGGTCATTTTCTGATGAACAATGCTGTAGCTTTCGTCTACCAAATTCAGTCGCAAGGCTGATTGGCCTAGGGCTATAGTAGAAAACACTTGGCCAAAGTGTCATGCAGAGAGACTGAACGTGGAACCATGTGGCTGGGAAGCAAACTTCTCAGCCACACAGTCGTACTTGCACCTATTATGTGTGTGCTTACATTTGTTGCTTAGCAGTTCATCAAGCAGAGATCTATAAAATAATTGCCAGATTGAAATATGTACTGAGGTCAGTATGATCAGTTAAATTTTTGAAGGCGATACCCCATCAGTGCAACAGTCGAAAGACTAAAACCAGTAAATAATGTTTAAAGACTTAATGGCTTCAAATTTAAGGTAATGGATTACTAACCACAAGATAATGAGTAAGACTTCGTATTGAACTTCCACTTTATACAATATCACTATATGTACATCTCAGACTACTTGACTTCCAACAATTAACTATTGTAATTTGAAATGAATGGTTAGCAGTAAGAAAGATGTCCAGATTTCTTTAAAATTTATGGTGCAAAATATTCCGAGAAAATGTTTTTTCCACCACAACAAAACCACAAAGTTGTGTCTGTGGTAACTTGAGCTAGTACAAATAGCAACCAAATTTCACTTAAAACACACCCTTTCATCAAAAGAAAGTCACAGATTTACTGTATTTCAGGAAGAAAAGAATTATGTGATGAGTTTACTAGATAAAACACATTGGGCTAAAAAAAAAAAACACATACAAACATACTTCACATTAAAAGATTATCTACGAAAATACTTCGAAATTTCATTCCCAGGTCAAACTAAGATTGTTGAGGCAGAGTTGCCTTCCTTAGCTAAACGCCTCAAAATTATACGACTAGACCTTGTTTTCGAGGTTATTTTTTTATGTAAAAAGTGTTGTGCCAAAAGCATTTTATTTGGTAGCCGAAAGATTACTGAATGTTTTGATACCTAATACGTCAAAATAGGCAACTCACTTTTCGAATCCATACGTAACACACATACGCACGCACACACACGCGCATACACATACACACACACACACGCACAAATTCTATTTTATATATTAAGATAACCAAGCGATTTGACAATTATTATTCGATAAGTATCGCATTTAAAAATAAATAATGGATCCGATACAATTAACTAAAACTCTTCATGGCAGCACTCCAGCTTCTCTGCAATTTAATGACTGAAGCAAACAGAAGAATAAAACGATAAATAAAACTGTGTGTGTGTGTGTACCTCTGTGTGTATGTGTGCCTCTGTGTGTATGTGTGTGTGTGTGCGTGTGTGTGTGTGTGTATTTATACGAGTCAGCAAGAGAGGCATTCGTGGGCAAGCCACAATTTGTGATGAACCAGAGTTGAACTGAGTATAAACCAGTGCTATAACAGCATCAACAACGGCAATTACTACTACTACTACTACTACTACTACTACTACTACTTCTACTACTACTACAACTACATGAAGAGTTATGGAATGTATAAGTCTTCTGCTCAAATATTTATCGATGTATGAACAAGGAGAAACGATTTAGTATGTTTTGGAATCTTTCTTCCATTTCACGTTGGCTTCACTTAATCGCTCTCCAATTTTTTTGATCTGCTGTCATACAGCACATCTAGTAAAAACAACACCATTACTGCACACTTCCTATGATTCCTTAATGGAACATCTATTTTCATGCTATAAATTTGGAAAAAAAGATATACCAAAGTATTATTTTCTCTTCTTCATAAATCAGATTTGTGCATAGCATAATTTTGAATGGCACATCCTTCAAGACTTTCAAGCATTTGTATGAATTTTTTAAAGTTTTGAATCCACTGCAGAATTCTTATCTCGTGTGGCACAGTGTGTGGGAAGTAGAGACTAAAGGTTCATGATACTGTCGCAACTCATCCACTCTGCTGCTTATTAACTTGAACATTATTGATATAAGAATCCTTTCTATCAGGTCATCCCATAAATTCTGTCCGAATTTTGAATAAACAAAACATGTGATCGAGTGAAATTTAATCATCAATGTACATTCCCTGATTATCTATGAACTCCTTCTTTCTATTTACAAGCTTTTTAATCCCATCAATGTAAAACTGTTTGGTTTCAAAGCAAAGAACTCTGAAATGTCTGTTTCGACTTCCTCCTGGCTTGCGAGAGTTATATTCTCCCAAATAATTCTGTAAACTACGAAACAGATGGTAATCTGAAGGAACAAGGTCAGGATAATAAGGTGGATGAGGAATTTTTTCCGACCAAGCTCTTCGATCTTCTGTGATGTGATCTTTGCAGTGTGGGGTCGCACATTGTCCTGATGAGACATCACTCCTTTCGATTCACCAAAGCGGTCTTCTTTTCTTCAAAGCTTGGTTGAAACGCTCTAATTGCTAACAGTAGACTTGAGCATTAGGTGGTAACAATTCAAAGTGAATTACTCCTTTGCAATCCCACTAGATAGAGAGAAGAACCTTTTTCCATGAAGCTCCCTTCTCGGTTGTGGTTGAGCTTTTTCCATTTTACCAAGCCACTGTTTACGACGTTTAACATTTCTATAGAAGATCCATTTTTCTATCCAAAAAGGGTGAAATGAATCCGTGAGAATAGAGAGTAGAGCAGATGTCAACTGGGGATTTGCGGTTGCTTTCGGATAACTCAGTTTCCAAGTTTAGGAACCTTTCCAAGTTGCTAAAGATGACGATGAACAGTTATATTGCTTGAACTAAGCTTTATTGTCAATTCTTCAACTGATAATGCATGATATTCCACAATTAATGCCTCAAGGAGCTTATCATGAAACTCAACTGGACGTTATGTTCTATCTCCATCTTCAAGGCTGACATCTCCACTTCTGAATTTTGGAAACCATCTTCTGCAAGTTCTTTCATTCAAGCATTCTTTCCGATACACTGAGTGTATGTTTTGAGTCGCTTCGGCTGCAGAGTTTCCTTTTTTGTACTCATAAAGCATTATGTGCCTTAATTGCTTTTGGATACTTCCATGTTAGAAAGGGTTTTAATCAAAGAAATTTTAATTCTATTATTCTGTAAAATAATATTTAATTACTTTAAATGTACAAAAATGCATAAAAATAATTTTTAATTCCAACAGACATTCTAAAATACTATTAAATTTCATTCAATTTAAAAAAAAGGTAAAATGGGACAGAACTTATGGGATGACCTGATACTATAGGCACAAGGCTTGAAATTTACAGGGAGGGAACTAGTTGATTTCATCGATCCCAGAGATTCACTGGTACTTTGTTTATCGACCTCGAGAGGATGAAATGCCAAGTGGACCTCGGCGAAATTTGAACTCAGACCGTAGGGATAGGCGAAATATTGCTAAGCATTTTGCCCGTCGTGCTAATAATAATATCACCATTACTAAAACATACTATAAAACTCTATAAGTCACGTACACGAGTTATGGCGGGAGCACTCTTCGTGGTTGCTTGATGTACTAGAAATAGCCCCCAAAGCTACTCCCAAATCACAGTCTGCAGTCTTAATAACATATAGAAGGGTACAATAACGTAGTCTGAAGTATACTGTGTTAAAACAAATACAAGATGTTCATGCCTGGAATGCGTCTGATAATAGGGCTGCTCAGCTTGAGTCAACCTAGGGCTGAACAACAAATACACGATAGATACATATGTTGGGGAATACTTGCAATGTTGATGCAGGGTTTAGGGGTGCGCAGTTCAACAGAGTGACATATTAAGTCTAAATAAACACGTGGGAAGGGACCGCAACGATAGGAGGAAGAATTAAGTGCTTTGCAGTGTTCCATTATGCTCTTTTACGTAAGGAGTTCAAGTCTTGTGAGGGTCCATCTCCCTTTCATCCTTCGAGGGTCGGTAATATAATTACAAGTCATGTACTTGCTCTATCATGCTAGAAATCGATATTTGATCTTCGCTCATTCCAAATAACAGATCAAATGAAATGACAAGCCAATGAGTTGTTAGTGTTGTTGTGGCTGCTGCTGTTATTGCTATGTTGTTGTTGCGGTGATGGTGGTGATGGTGGTGGTAGTGGTGGTAGCTGCTGTAGTCGTCCTTAATTTTACTTTAGACTTTGTGACTATCGACATGAAAGAATCTGGGGTCACGACACGGTTTCAATTCCTCGTTAAATTCGTTTCCTTCTTTACATGTTCCATAGTCTTTCTCTCCACTCTCTCTCTTCTCTCTCTCTCTCTCTCTCTCTCTCTCTCTCTCTTCCTTCGATTGTTCCATTTCTTTTTAATCTGGCGTCTCTATAACACACAGGACGAATTTACACCACTTTGAAGTCCAAGTGATTCTGACGTATGGAATAGATTCTTTGTAAGACCGTTTGTGCCTACGCAGGTGTATATACATGCCTAAGCATACGTGCATATATGTGCATATATCTGTAAATACGCATATGCAATGAAATATACATAAATATGCGTGTGTATGTGTTTGTATGCAGGAGACCTCTCATATGTGCGATTGGTGTCACGCATGTAAGTAGGCCATGTTGTAAGCATCTAATATTGGGTCCAATATGTTGCTTTGTGTCGATGTGGGTACACGCCATGTTACGTATGCACTTATATTGCCCCATTTTGTATATGAATTTATATATCTATTGTCATACATCTGTAGAAAATATTTCTTATTTCTTTATTGCCCACAGGTGGCTAAACATACAGGGTACAAACAAAGACAGACAAAGGGACAAAGTCGATTACAACGACCTTAGTGTGTAACTGGTACTTAATTTATCGACCCCGAAAGGATGAAGAGCAAAGTTGACCTCGGCGGAATTTGAACTTAGAACGTAACGGCAGACGGAATACGGCTACGCATTTCGCCCGGCGTGCTAACATTTCTGCCAGCTCACCTCTTATCTGTAGTAAATATTTCTTTGTACGATGTATATGTGTGTGTGTGTGTGTGTGTGCCTTTGTGTGTTTATGTGTGTCTGAGTCTGTGTATGTATGAGGAGGGAGCTGAAAACTTCCTGGCCTTCAGAGTATCGCGAAAGGCCAGGTTGGAGGCCCAACCTTTCGAGTTCTTTTACAGAACTTAGAAAACACTGAAGGACCGTTGCAATGTATGTGATTCCGAGATGGGAATATGTTGAATAAAATCACAATTAACTGATTCCCTTGTATTTTCTTTTACCCAAAGCCAGGGGCTTTTCAGCACCCCCTCGTATGTGTATGTATGTATGTATGTATGTATGTGTGTATGTATGTATGTATGCATGCATGTATGTGTGTGTGTATGTATGTATATATGTCTGTATGTATGTATATATGCATGTATGTATGTATATATGTGTGTATGTATGTATGTATGTGTGTGTGTATGTATGTATATATGTATGTATGTATGTATGTATGTATGTATGTATGTATGTGTATGTATGTATGTATGTATGTATGTATGTATGCATGCATAGCTGTACATATTCAGTGATTGCTGGTTGCAGTCTATTGAATATTGGATGTTTATGTATCTATTGAAATGGTAGCCTAATTTTCATATTTTCTCCATATACGTATATATATATATATATATATATATAATATATATATATATATATATATATATATATATACATCTATTTTTGTACCGATGTTTATATAGAGAGACTGATTGTATTGTCAGTTATTTGTATTGATTCTGCAAATTACCAACACCTCGATTCCACATATTCACTAAATCACATACTTTTCACAATTCCGTATTTTCCGGAGCCAACACACACATGCGAGCGAACATTTATTAACATACGCACACATGCACGCATGCACGCTCACACACATATCTAGGTATATTTATAGATATAGATTATTAGATACACAGAGGGGGAGAGAGAAATTTCTATAGAATTAGGTTAAATTCGGTTTTTTATCCCCATTTATTTTAATCCGTATTTTTCATTAAAAATTTTAACAAATTAGTCAATTCTATACACTCCTTCATTGTTCATGAATCTTTATTAACTTTCTACTGTCTTGTCAATGCCTTGATGTTAAAAATATTTAAAACGTGACTCTTCGAATCTGGGTATTTTGGGTGTTTTTTTCCCCTTCAGGTCGTTGAATGAATCGCCGCGCAGGCTTCCGGAGAGTTACCGGGAAAAAAGCTGATAATATGATGGTGCTATATTCGGAGAATACGGCGTGTGCAGTAGAACTTCCCAGCCGAGCTTTTGAATAGCAATATTAGGTTAGATACTATTATTAATGAAGGACAACGTGTCGGCGGTTGGGTTGTTTCAGTTGGATTGCCTCGTTGAGTCAGTGTCATTTGGTGAACGAAAAACTCTGAATTGATCGCATGGTTGCTTTCAAAACTTTCGTAGTGCATTAGCCCTTCCCAATCCTACAAAACGTAGTTCGCTGGTTTACGCGGATGCAAATCTGGATAGACTCGTCGTGTTACTCCTATGTCGGGACTCAGTCGTTTATTCCTTTCCTTCATATTGACGTAAAGAAAGCATTTTTTTTTCACGATATGGTGAAGAAATATTAGTGTTTGTCCATGGATAGTTTGGTGTTAAGAAAGCAAACTGGCGCAATAGAGAAGCGCCGATGTTTGCCTTTTCCGTTCATTGCGTGTGACACATTTGGACCTAGATTTTGGACCTTACTATCGAGAATCCCATGTGCTGGAGAAATCTATAGCTGACTGGCGCTGATCCTCCTGGAAGAGCTCGTTCGATTAATCTTCATTTTGCTGAACTGGTTGCCCAGAATGCATACAGTCTGTGAGGTCGAATTTCTCCTCTGTAAGTCGTGAAAACCATTGCTATGCAGTTCTTTTAATAATAGCCTCAGCACCGTACACAGCACAAATGTCTCCAGTGGCTTTGGCAATTTTGGGACCTTGACTGAAAGCGAAGAGTAGCAGTTATCGAAAATACTCGTTTTTATCTAAATGATACTCTATCGTCATATATCTAAAAGGAGGTAAAATTCATTCAAATTTCACAAACTATAAACAACAGTTGTAGAGAAAGAATAATGCTTCAAAAAGACTATAAAACACAAGGACAATTAAAAAACTTTGGAACCGAATGAATTGATCCGGCAAGCCAATATGTACGTGTGTCCGAGCACGGGTATATACACAGGGAAATGCATATACACAAGCATACATGCCTATGTACCTACCTACCGATCTGCGTATCTACTTACATACGCACAAACGTATATACATACAAACACATGCTACATACACGCCAACATGCATACCTACACAGAGTGAGACAGACAGACACACACACACACACACGCACAGACACACACACACACACACACACACACACACACACACACACACACACACACACACACATAGAGGCTTGAATATATTTTCAGTCCAATGTGGTCGATTGGTCGATTGGTCGAGCGCCTACATAACAATTTTACATTTTACCAATCGATATCTGTCGCAGCTCATTGCGATCTGAATTCATTTCACGACCCCCACATGCATTGAATCTCTTCCTGATAGCAATACTAATCCTTCGGGAGCCTCCACGCTAGGCGAGACACAAGTATAGGCATTTGTGTGTATGTGTGTATATATATATATGTATTTAAAGAAATATGTACACAATACATTCATATATATAGAGTGGTGTGGGAGAGGGACAGAGCCAGAGATATATTCATACATTTTTTGGTTTCAAATTTTGGCGCGAGGCCAGCAATTTCGGTGGCGGTAGGAAAAGACGATTACGTCGATCCCAGTGCTCAACTTACACTTATTTGATTAACTCCGAAAAAGATGAAAGGCAAAGACGAACTCGGCGGGATTTGAAATGAGAACGTAAAGACGAACGAAACACTGTTAAGGAATTTTCCCGGCTTCCTAACGATTCCGGCAGTTCGCTCTCTTATGCATGCATACATTAAATATATAGATAGATAGATAGATAGATAGACAGATAGATAGATAGATAGATAGATAGATAGATAGATATGTGTGTGTGTGTATATATATATATATATATATTTTATTTATATATATATATGTGTGTGTGTGTGTGTGTGTTTGTGTGTGTGTGTTTGTGTGTGTGTGTATATATATATATATATATGTATATATATATAAATATAAATTACACACACACAAACAGACAAATAAACACATACACAAATAAAGAACAGAAGAATGGTATATGGGTTTGTGTACGTGTGTGAGTACTTGCATTCTCCCGGTGTGTTTATATCATAGTGTGTCCCTATGTCCAAATTTGAACGTTTGTTTGTATGCGGTTGTGTATATGTTTTCGAACATATATACATACATATGCCTGACAACACTTGTATTGCGTTGGCGTAGAGAAACAATAAGAGAAATAGGAGAATAAAAACCGCCATTGAAATACGACATCCGGTTCGTTTTGTTCACAGTCTCAGTTTCTGCCATTACAGTACACACATTTCTATCGTCTGCTTCCTTCAAACACAAACATTCAGCTTTACCATTTATTCCTTAGCATTGGCATTACTTTAGAACCTGATAGTAATTCGGAAACTTCAATCTATTCTATTATTCCTACAGCAAACTTACCATTATCGATTTTGGTTCGCGTGTCTTTTTCTTCTTTTATTTTATTCATATACATATATTCTTTGTTTATTTTCTTGCCAGAGCAGTTGTTGTTGTTTTACTTGTTTTTCCTCTCCTTCTTCTTGATATTGTTGTTCAAAATATTCCTTTGTATCAAAGGAATATCCTTTTTAATCTCTAGCCTTATAAGTTCTCATTACTATTCTCAGTATCGACTAGGCTTAACCCCGACACCCACCCCTCATTAACCACTACCACTCGCACCGCGACTACTACTGCTAGAATATTAATGATCATCATCACTACTATCAGCAGCAGCATTAGCAACGGCAGCAGCCGTACCGCTTTTTTTGCTTCTTGCTATTTCCATTCGAACAGAAGAACAGAAATGATAACTTGCACAACTGCTCTTCTGTCATGGAGCCGTTCCCGTTTGTCAACCAAACACAATCACAAATTATTGTATGTAATTGC
The DNA here is from genome assembly GCF_006345805.1 of Octopus sinensis. Lineage (NCBI taxonomy): Eukaryota > Metazoa > Mollusca > Cephalopoda > Octopoda > Octopodidae > Octopus > Octopus sinensis. The sequence continues at coordinate 101,701,101 of NC_043005.1, read as the reverse complement.
GTATGCGCGTGTATATCTATCTATATATATATATAAAGACAGACAGATAACAGGAGAGGATTAAAATTATACTGAAGATTGTTCAGCCGTCATGCGGTTAGAACCACGTACACTCCCTAACAGAATATGTCTCTATGTGTATAAGTACAAAATAAAGTTAGACGTTAGAAAGCCTTATTGTGGGTGAATTAAGAACGTAAACAGATTGTTTCTACTCTACGATTCTTGCCCGCAAAACGAGGATGGAATCACCTAACGAACTGTTCTACCGTTTGATGACCACTTCTCAGGGAGGGTGTACCCATCTTCCTTTCCTAATTCATAGTACGTTTCTGCAACTATATAAAGCAGTCATAAATTAGACTAGCTCATTAATGGATAGCCTAATTTTCATACATGTGCTTTTCATGACTCACCATTAAAATAACAATATTTCTGAGCCATCCAAAGCATAAATATGAAAATTTCGTTATCCACAACTTTGCTCGCGTAATTTACAACTTATGAGTGGTTTGCATACTACATGGGATGTAATTTTCAGTAGAGGAGGAAAGTGAGCATATTTTCTTTGAGAAGCAGTCAATAAAGAGAGAAAGAGTTTTGTCTGGTGACTCGCAATGCTTTTTTTTATGGACATCAATATCATAAAATATTTCACCCATCATCTTTTTTTAACATGCGTGTTCCCTGCTGGGACGTGTTGAAAGGTTTAACAAAACCCAACAAACTGGTGAGATGCGTCGATTTCCAGCTTGTAGATGCATTTCACTATTCACATCAGTCTTCAGAAATGGAGGAAAACGTGAACAGTGGAACGATATTGTTCTCATCTTGAGCAGAGAACACAAGGAGTATAAAAATCGGCTCAGAATAATAATATAATTTGAAACCATGAGATAAAACAAATGAACACTCAACTGAAGAGTTGCGTTAGAATTTCTAAATATTTGTGTTAAAAAGTTCAGACAATGCTAGATTCGAGAGCTAGACAGACGTAATTCACTTGTTGCATGTTTCCTGAGCCAGTGTAACCGACCGTAGTTGCTCTCTCAGAGAATTTACTAAAGAGTATTTTAGATTGCAGATGAGAAAAAAAGAACTAAAAGACAATTGCTTTTGGGATTTTCAGTTCGTTCTGAAATGCATAAGAAATTTGAAGAATATCTCTTCCATATAAACAACGTTTGACAACACAACATCTGCATTTCATAGGTGTGTGAAAACATTGTACAAATTCTGCTTCCCACTTCAAGAGAAAAGCGTATTAACATCAACAGTTGGTAACTAACAATCCATAGAACCATTGCACAACTGTTCGCTTTTCGGAAGGTTCTAGCAAGTGTTCTTCTTACCTTCCTATATAATGGCTTACTTATTGTCCTTCCTGAATTTAGAAGTGGTTTCCGTCCTGACAGGAACACGGTGGATGTGATAGATGCAGGACGAGTGCGGTGAGTAAAAATGAGAACCTGTTCAAGTTGAAATTGCTGTAACAAAGATCTTTGTTAGTGCGAACTTGATTGTCTATTGACATTGGACAATTTAGTAATATTAATAAACAAGTTTGATTACACGGCAGGCACGTGGTCATTTTATTTAAAACGGGGAAATACCTTTAAGCATTCACACTGCAACTGATTTTTTCAAAGATCTTAAGACTCATGTCTGATCCTAACATTGCATCACGAGGTTAACTAAGGTTGATATGTAACACGCATGAGTGCTGACTTTCCTTCTTTACTCATGCGAGTTATGCTTTCTTTAATGCATTGTGTAACGTTTCTCAAAAATGTTTTAGATATATTCTGAACGTAGGTATATTCTGAATGCTTTTGAGTCCTTTACGACACAAAATACAACTGTATTAAGGGGAGGTAAAATTGTGAGCATCGATGCAGCAGTTCACAGGTAGCATTTACGTTGAAACAGAAGCCTTCTATAAATATCTGATCAGATAACCCAGAAGCACATGCTGTATCGTGGGCTTATCTGCAGATGTCGTCCTTAATACCAAAGAAGGCCGCGGTTTAAGGACTATGCAATGTCCTTCTTGAAAGTATTTGAATAAGGTAACTGAGCTAGGAATAAAAATGCTTTTGATCGGACCCATCAGCAAAGTGTGGGGCAGATGGATTTGAAAACGCGTATGTTTTCCGTGCAGGATTCAAATTAGTTGCACAAATAAAACATCTGATAGTGGGCATATGCTAATAAGCATCGGAATAAGATTACCCAACGCGCCATAATCAAATGAATTCCTTCTATATAAGAGTAGATTATTAGTCTGATCATGCCTTCGATTACGTTGAGGTGGCCATGATTTTGTTGTTGTCATTGGAAATATTAATGTTGATGCTAATGGTGGTGGTGGTGGTGGTGGTGATGGTGTTTGCAGGGGAGTAGTGTTGCTGTTGATGTTGGTGATGATGGTTTCTGTTCGTCGTGGTGGTGATGATGATGGTAGTAGTAGTGGTGGAAAGAGGGTGGAGTTGTTGATAGTAATGGTGACGATGTTGTAATCGGTCGTGGTGGTGCTGTTGTTATTGCTGTTGATGATGCTGACGGTGATGGTGATTTTGCTGACAGAACGGTATTGCTGTTAGTGTCGGTAAAGATGCTTGGAAACAGTAGCCGTGGTAGTAGTAGTAGTAGTAGTAGTAGTAGTAGTAGTAGTAGTAGTAGTAGTAGTAGCAGCAGCAGCAGCAGCAGCAGCAGTAGTAGTAGTAGTAGTAGTAGTAGTAGTAGTAGTGGTGGTAGTAGTAGTAGTAGCAGCAGCAGTAGTAGTAGTGGTAGTAGTAGTAGTAGTAGCAGCAGCAGCACCAGTAGTAATAGTAGTAGTAGTAATAGTAGTAATAGTAGTAGTAGTAGTAGTTGAGATAATGTTTTCGCTTCAAGCAGTGGTTGTGGTGGTGGTGGTCGTCGTGGTAACAATAGTACTCGTACTGGCGTTCTGGTGGTGGTGGTGGTGTTGGTGGTGGTGTCGATTTTCGAGAGACTGTGAAATTATAAATAAGCTCTGATGACACCTCGAAAATGCCAATATATTTGATATTCCATTTAAATGATTGAAGTAAATAAGAGAATATAAAAAGAAATTATTTATTAAGGACCGAAAACGAGGTTTTTATTCCGTTCGCTCGATTACAGTTGACCCCAACAACCTGAAACAGAAACTTTCACCAATTTTTCGGTTATTTTTAGGCAACTTTTAAAAATATATCTTATTATTCAAAAATCCATTTTAAGAAAAATAACTTTCTTTTCTAACAAAAGTATCTAATTGAAGTGATATATCATTGTGACACATAATCGATAACCGACGTCAATTTCGTGAAATTTTGTCGTCGCAGTTTTGGGGGAATAGTATGGTAGAACAGAACGGAAGAAACGATACGTGTCTATGTGGAAGTGTATACGTACATATATATAGATGTGTGTGAGTGTGTAGGTAAATAGGTAGGAATATTTGTGCATATGATATATATGCGTATACATATATACATATATATATATATACACATATATAATATATATATATTATACACGTATACACACACAGGCATATATATGTGTGTGTGTATATATTACGAGAGAGATACATAGATTTGTATCTGTAAGTGCGTATGTATATATTCGTGTACGTGTATATATATATATGTATGTATATATGAATATATGTATGTAATTACATATATATATATATATATATATATATATATACGTATGTATGTATGTAATTATATACATATATATATATATATATATATATATATGTGTGTGTGTTATATATATGTATGTATATATATATATGTATATATATGTGTATATATATGTATATATATGTATATATATATATATGTATACACACACACACACACACATATATATATATATATATATATATATATATGGTTGCTTACATACATATACATATATGTATATACGGATATCTTTGAGTATATATATACATGCATACATATGCATATGTGGGTATGAATTCAATTAGATTGTCTTTACGGATATATACGCAGAGAAACACTCATTCTCCATATAAGTGAGTATCAGTACGAGTGTATATATCTGTTTTCATTCTGATAAGAAACTCGTCAAAGAGATAAGTGAATGATTGGTTAAGTAATAACATAAAACCATATATACATATACATATATACATATACATATATACATATACATATATACACATACATATATACACATATATAAACATAGATGACTCACGCACACACGCACTTATATACTAACAAAGACGCACACGAAATACAGTTGTTTTGTTGACCATTCTTCATGCACACACACATACACACCCGCTGGTGAATGAATATATTTATGGAATTGTATAGAAACCTGTGTACACATATATATATATATATGTATACATATGTGTGTGTGTGTGTGTGTGTGTGTGAACATATGCGTAGGCTGATTGTGGGTTGCCTAACAAAATGAAATGATAGGTTTAAGTGCGTCTGAGTATATATTGCGGATATGTGTTGGTGTGTGTATTAGTGTGAATACCTTGTAGTAGTAGTAGTAGTAGTAGTAGGCATCCGTCGGTCTTGAGTGTCTATGGATCTGCGACCGAAGAAATCGTGTTAGCTGCTAATGGCGTTGCAGGGTGTGTTGTGGATGGGATGTAACGGCCTAGATCAAGCGTCATCTCACACACACACACACACATGCACACACACATACACGCACAAACGCACACATCCATATCTATATATATATACACACGTGTGTATATATTAAACTGCGGCCAAGTTGGGGCACAGCCTTGAAGGTTTTTAGTCAAACAAATCGACACCAGTATTTTGCAGAGCCCACATTTTACGAAACAACCATTAAAAGAGTGATTGATTGTATGATCTGCTAGACATAGCAGTCAAATTTCAACTAAATAGCGCATAAGATTTTATAAGCCTAAGGACAAATTTGATAATTTAGTTATATATATATATATATATTTATACTATACTATACTATACTATACTATACTATATTATACTATACTATACTATACTATACTATACTATACAGGAAGGTCTTTTTTCAGTTTCCGTCTTCCAAATCCACTCACAAGGCATTGGTTGACCCGAGACTATAATAGAAGGCACTTACTTAAGGTGCTACGCGGGTGGACTGAACCCGGGACCATGAGGCTGGGAACCAAACTTCTTACCACACCGCCACTCATACACGCATATTTTTTCTTATCTCACCCCTTTTTCTATCTCTCCCTTCTCTCTGTTACTCTCTCTCTCTCTCTCTCCATCTTCCTCAGAACTTGGCAGAGGTGAGGGGTAAAAATCCGAGTGGAAAATTGGTGTGACAGAAAAAATGCATTGTTTACCATCTCATCGTGTCTGCGATTTCAGAGTGAGTTAACTGCTACTTTTAGCAAATATCGAACAAACGCATGATGCTTTCCTTTTGCCGTTACTCTACGTAAAGGATTTTTGACATCAGTTCTAATTTGCTGTTCCAAGTACCAGTTCGTTTTGTTATTGCTGTATTTCTTTGTTGCATTTACGTAGCACAAATTGTGTTCGATCATTGATATTGACAAAAAACCGTTCTTCTAAGTACCATACATATTTGGATACGATGTGGCTGTGTAATTTTTGGAACAGCGACCAACACGTATCTGTCTTATTAGGCCTCATCAGTAGGTTGTAATAGTAGAAAATTTTAGTAGTAGAAAAAAGAGACGGAAATAACTCAAGTAGACTAAAAGTAAGGATATATACAACTGAGATACGGCATGACATTCTAAGTGAATGAGGCAAGAAATCTCTTGATTAAAGGTGACCTCTAAATTAGAGAACTCATAATTGTTAGATACTCTAAAAAAGAGTAAATTTTTAGAGTCCCTTAGGAAGGGAGGCAATTTCCAGAAATTTCGATTTACTTTTACTTACATGCTTACATACAAGCCATATACCAGCTTATACATACATAAAACGTGCGTACACAAATAACCCACATACGTATTATTTATAGGTATATGATTCCTAATACTTATACATACATGCATACCTTGATATACTCATGTGTGTGTGTATATATATATATATATATATATATATATATATATAGAGAGAGAGAGAGAGAGAGAGAGAGAGAGAGATAGATAGATATATGCACACACAGAAAATATGTGCGTGTATATGCACAACTTTAAATAGATTTCTACATGCATACGGACATACATACAGACGAGTGTGCCTACACCCCATCCCCAAAATAATACATGCTAACACATTTACACGTACATCTTCGTACACATATACATTCACACACACACACGTGTACGTATATATATACATATACATACATACACACACACACACACATATATATATATATATATATATATATATATATATATATATATATATATATTTACAGAGGCACAAACACATACTTTCATTTGTATATGCTATCCACATTCATACACACATGTATATATACATAAATGATGGACGTACCAATTCAATATCCGTTTACTGCATTGAATTTAATGGTTTATTACAAAGAAATATTTAATACATTATCTTCACGTTCTTTATTTTTTAACAACCATTTCCAGATGAATATTTTATTTATTTCTTCTGACAGCAAAAGAAATGCAATACTTGCCTTTTTGATTCACCAACCACACACACACCCTCACACACGTACGCACACACACACATACGCACGTACGCGCATACACACATACGTGCGAACGCACACGTACATACAAAACCTCACTGTTACTTAATGCATACATAGACATACGCACACACACTTTTTCTTTCACAATATCTATTACAATCTGTGTGTGGAGTGCCCTCTCTCTCCTCATTCTTACTATCTTTCCTTTTTCTTTCTCTCTCTCTCTCTTTCTCTTTCTCTCTCTCTCTCTCTCTTTCGTGCTAGAGGAAAGAGAGGGAGATTCATGAAAATAACAAACATAAAGAATTTAGATAATACCAAACAATAAAGAAAAGCGAGAAAGATTGATTTATCATTGCCAGCCAATATAGTTTGTTATAAACAATTCAGCAGAGTTTAGTAAGAAATGAAAAATCAATCAAAAAATTTGAAAATAAAAAATTAAGATTTTCTCAAGTTAAAACAAGTGAACATTTTAAAAATTCTAAATTTACCGAAGCGTCAAAGAATTATTTAAATTTGTGAACCAAAGAAATCTGGAATAATTTTGTTGGCGTAGTAACATTGGTGATAAAGTTTACATTTTTGCTTTTGCTTTTTTGCGTGTGGTGGGGTGTCTTTCTTTGAGACTAAATACGGAAACAGATACATAAGTGTAACATCATAGAATTGCATAAACAATATGTGTAGTAGGTACTGTTAAGTTCCACAATGGTACGACAATAGCAATAACTACATCAGAATATCCAGAAGCTCTACCTGGTCTCTATATTTCTGAAGTGGTACAACAACGTTTATTAACTGTATAGACCGACGATTGTATAACAAACAATATATAGAGTAAATAGTTGTATGCTGGTGTTGCTGTTGCTGTTGAGCGAACGGTCTTCGTCCCAGAGCTCGCAAGATGGGAGAAGTCCGAAACATGGTCCTTTGCTATTCGTAAGACCCGCAGAAGAGAAAGCAGGTCAACCCCCGACACCGAGAGCATCGACGGATGGATGAATGCGCATCGAGGCTCAGCGGTTGCGTAGGAAGTCGGGGACTACAAACAAGAATAAAGAGTGAGAGAAAGTTGTGGCGAAAGAGCACAACAGGGGACGCCACCACCCCCTGCTGGAGCCTCGTGGAGCTTTAGGTGTTTTCGCTCAATAAACACGCACAACGCCCGGTCTGGGAATCGAAACCGCGATCCTCTGACCGCGAGTCCGCTGCCCTAACCATTGAGCCATTGCGTCACCACTTGCTGATGGTGCTGCTGTATTCCGTCTCGAAGTGCAACAGCGATATGTCCACTAGATACTGCAAAGTCTAATAATGGTACAATGATAACAATCACTACATCAGTGTGTGTAGAAGCTCTTCCAGATCTCTTCAGTCCCACAGTGGTACAACAAAGTTTTTAAACGTATACACCAACAACATGTAGAGCGAATGTCTGTGTGCTGACATCAACTCCAGCATTCCGTCTCCGAATACAAGAGTTGATGTCTCATCAGGTGGTGAAGCAGCTCTGTAGCTGTTTCGGCCTCTTCCACTGCCGACACCAAAGCTACTCGGAGACATCCAAGGATCTAGGCGACAAAACTTCCATACAGCAGCAAGAGCTTTGTTGAATCAGACGCAGTGATTGTGAAAAAGACGTTTCTAACCTCTTCAGTGCTCCTTCATTCTGCATCACTTGTCCTCTCTCTTGAGCAAGATGTAACGTAGAGGCACATGGCCTAGTGGTTAGAGCAGCGGACACGCGGTCGAAGGATCGCGGGTTCGAATCTCAGACCGGGTAATGTATGTGTTTATGAGCGAAACACCTAAGCTCCACGCGGCTCCGGCAGAAGGTAATGGCGAACTTCTGCTGATTCTTTCGCCACAACTTTCTCTCACTCTTTCCTCCTGCATCATGCAGCTCACCTGCGACGGACCGGCGTCCCATCCAGGTAGGGAACCTATACGCCAAGGAAACTGGAAAACCGGCCTTTATGAGCCATGCCTGACTCGAAAAGGAACAAACAAGATGTAATAGCTTACTTTCTCAGCGACTTCCAACAAATTTTCTGACAAGGCTTTATTTCTGACTACTTCGCAGCAAGTCCAAACTCATGAGAATCTAGTGAACCAAGGCACCAACAAATCCTGTAGCACCTATCTCTACAGGAAGCTATATTGCCTCCCAATCATTGTTTTCAAAGAGCTAACCAACTCATGGCACGAAGCCCTCAAAAACGCTATGTCTGCCAGATATTGTACAGTTGCTCAGAGCTACAAAATTTGAAATCTAACAACCCAAAGCAATTTCTTATTGCTGACTTCTGACTTGGTAGCCATATTGTATGTCTGTATGTCATTGGGTGTCGTTATGTATATATGTGGACGATGCTGAGTAATATGACCGCGTATGAGAACATATACTGCAGTGCATGTGATATCTGTGTTTTGAGTGCAGCGTGCAGAGTGTAGTATGTGCGTGTGTTCTTGAGTTACCTGTGTATATGCAGAGTAAGTGCTGTGTGTAGTGTAGTGTGTCTATGTTCTTGTGTATATGTATGCGTCTGCGCGTGTATTGACAACAGGTTCTAATGTATTGATGTGAATAAGTATGAGTGTTATTCTGTATTCCTATGTGCGGCATTTACGTGTATGAGAATGTGAACGAGTATAATCACCTCCCTCCAACAAGTCATCCTAACGAGACGTCTGCGTTGGCTGGGTCATGCCCTCCGTCGTCAACCAGGAGAATTCATCTACGAAGCAATTGCCCCAGCTCCCCTTCAGGGTTAGCGAAAGCGATGTCGTGGGCAACGAAAAACCTGGCTGATGACAGTCAAGGCTGATCTGGGACCCAACATAGGCCCCCATATCTACAGCGTTCGCCGCTGGAATAAGGAGTGGCTGGAGATAACGCGGTCGTTAGCCTCAAATCGCCAGGTCTGGTTGGCGTTTGTGAGAGATGCAGCATTGAGGATGAATGAAGCCAGCTCAACCCATCCTGTGTGAATGCTGTCTCACGACAAGATCGAGTATAAGTGTTGAGTGCTCTACGTAATATATGTGTGTGTGTCTGTGTGTGTTGGCTTATGTATTAACTTTGATGTGTAATGTGCATATGTATAAGTTGTTATATATAACTGTGTTTCTCTATTTCATTTTCATGATGGATAACTGCCTATGATTGTGAGTGTATGTACCTTAGTGTATGAGGGAAATGTATAATATATGTGTTGGGGGTGACCTTTAACTGAGTGTCTATGTGCCATGTGAATGTGTGTGTGTGTTTATTTTTGTGTATAAATATTTGTGTCTGTTTGAGGGCGTATAAATGTGTGTGTATGTGGGACCGTAAGTTCCTAAGTGTGTATGTATTAACGGCTGTATGTTGTACATTATTTCTATCATATCTACGGGAATCTAGAGTTTTCTTACAAAATCAATATTTATCATAACGATTTGACGTGTATTTATATGTTTAATATTTTTTACTGCTTTATTTTATCATATATTACTGTATATATATATATATATATATATATATATATATATAAGAAAGTTGGCTTGTGAAAGCACGTGGGTGAATATATATAAAATAGTAAAGAGTGAAAAAACTACAGAAGGCTTAAATGTTAAAAAATATATATATTTGCGTCAATATGTCTGAAGAATATTAGAAGATTTTTTTTTTTTCTCTCTTATAATGACATAATTTAAAAGAAAGACCGGTTTCGCGTGTAGCTTTTCAAATTTCTTGCGACGTTATGTTTATGTTGAATAGAGTTTTCGTTATGTTTATGTTCAGGAGAGTTCTAAATAAGGGAAGGTAGTGAGTGATTTCTTCCGGTGTAAGGGAGATAATCGCTTAAAATTTGTTTCCTTTCCCTTGGTGTGAATTTCTCTGTATCAGTATGTTCGGATGGTTGAGTCTGGGCTTGTACTTTTCAATGAAGAATGTTTCCTTGTTTAGTCTAATTTGTGTTGATGATCCGAAAGCACATTGGTAAAATGGAAAGATTAAAAATTGTGGTAGTAGTTGCTTTGCGCATTTCTCAATGTGCTCACTAAAAGGTATCATTCTATATTCTGGGAATGCAATCTGTTGTCGATGCAGTGTGCATCTACGTCTGAGTGATAGTCCCGTGGAACCCACGTAATCTTGGTGGCAGCCCGAGCATTTTATGACATAAATTATGTTTTCAGAGGCACAAGTAAAGTTAGATTTGATCTTGAATTTCTGTCCCTCTTTAAAGAGGAATTCTGATCCTTCTAGCAGGTTAGGACATGTTGCACAGTTCGATCTACCACATTTTTTTACTTTTGCATCCATAATTCAGAAGACAATTTTGCCTTTGTGAGAATCTTTTGAGTGATTTAGGCTGTTTGTAGCTTTTAATGATTTGGTGTATGTTTAGAATTTCCTTTAATTTGGGGTCTTTATGAAGTATTGGTAAATTCTGGGTGATGATGGTGAAGGCTTCTTTGTTTCTGGGGTTGTATGTAGATATGTGAGGTAGTATTTTCGGGGAAGGTGTGTTGTTGTGTTGAACTTTTCTTAAAGTTTCCATGTTGATTTCTGTTGCACGTCTGATCCCATCCTTTATGAGTTGAGCTGAGTAATGTCTGTCAATTAGGGTGTTTTTGAGTTCTTGCAGTCTAAAGTTCTTGGTATTTTGTTCTGACACTATTGTGCATATCCTTCTTGCAAGGTTGAAGGGGATGTTTGTTTTAGTGTGTCTTGGGTGGCATGAATTAAAAAGAAGGTATTGTTTGGCGTCTGTGGCTTTGTAAAAAATGTCTGTTTCTATTTTAAGGCTAATTTTTTTAATTAGTATATCCAAGAACGGGAGCTCCTTTTGGTTGTATTCCATTGTGAACTGTATATTTGGGTTTATGCTGTTCAATAGGTTTTTAAATTTTAGGAGAGAAAAAAATGTGTGTAGTGGCTAAGAAATATATATATATATATGAATACAGACGTATGTATGCCATATATATATACACGCACATACATTCATGTATGTATGTATGCATGTATATATATATATTATATATATATATATACTAAGCAATAAAGGGTTTAGCAACGAATTGCCTTACCACATACCGAATTTAGAAATAGCAGTCAAAGGGTTATAGCTATTTCTTCTACTAAAAAGGGAGATCTCAGTAAAAACAGCAATTAGAAGGCAGACACAAACAGGTAAGAGAGAATGAATTGACGGCAATCTATCATACATTTTTAAGTTAT
>NC_043005.1:101666687-101681687 GCF_006345805.1 Octopus sinensis | reverse complement strand
CTACGCTTGTTTCAATATAGGTTATACTATTCTTAAAATCGGATCTTTCTAATGCGATGTTCTAATAGGATATTTCTAACGGGGCCACTCTTTCTTAGTGCAAACGGATAGGTTGCAAATATGACTACTAATTATTTGATTATTGACGTTGGGTAGTTACAACCTACGTCAATGTGGGAGGCGAGTATATATATATATATATATATATAGAGAGAGAGAGAGAGAGAGAGAAAGGCAGAGGGAGATACATACATACATGCGCGTATGCATACATATACATATGTATTTGTTTTTTCTATCAATATTAGAAGACGTGGTAGCACAGCAGCTCGTTCGATGGATTACTGGATTACATTGTCCGTTATTGCTTTAAAGGTAGTTTTCAATTTTAGTGTCTGTTTATTACTTGGTTTAAATACATTTTCTGTTTCAGAAGCTGGATTAGATTAAGGAGTCTAATTTCTCTTAGACTAAATACAACAGCTATTTTCTTTTTTTTGTTGTTGCTGTTTTTGCTATTGTGCATATTATTGTATTGGAATTATTATTAAGTTGGCTATTGTTGTTGTATATTTAGTGTTTGTATTGGGGTTTGAAGGGTTTTCTTCGAAGGTGCTTATTGTTCTATATTTTTGTTGCATTTGCTGTTGTTATTATTATTATTATTGTGAATTTTACTGTTGGCGGCGTTTGTTATCATTGGTAAACATATCCCATCAATCATTGCCTCTTGGAATGGGAATGGTTTTTGTTTGGTAGCAGGTTCATGCTATTGCTTTGTTTTCTTTATATAATTTATGACTTTTTAATTTTCCTTCTATGTTTTTTAAAACCATCTTTGTTTTTTCTTTCATATTTTAAATTACTCTTTATTTCATTTAGATCCATATATAATGAAATGTTATACAGCAATGAAAATATATGTCTCATACGGACATACATACTCATCTATATGTGTGAGTCTATGTATGTATAGGAACAAAAAATATGTGCATACATAAAACTTACTTGGAAAAGGAAGCGTGGCGTTCGATCATATAATAATATAAATAATATATAAATATATGCACATATACATACATATATGGATACAGGAAATCAAAAAAAAAACGTTGAACACAATGAGAAACGAAAACATTAAAACAAAAACATAGAAACAAACTTTGTTGCAAACAACAAAAAAATACAGAGTACAAGACATACAACACAAGGAATATTCCCCTTCTTCAGTTGTCCCTGTTTCATCTACACCGCGTTTATGTATACATATATATACATATACACACACATAGATATATATATATATTTATTTAATCTATAAATTGAATCTATATCGTACGTTCGGAAGAGTTTATATCGTACGTTCTACGGGTAGTGTTTGGCAACGAGTTACTCACATATGAGCTGGCAGATTCGTTAGACCGTATTTGTTTCGGCTTTTCACTTTCTGAGTTCAAATCCCGCCGAGGTCAACTTTGTCTTTCATCATATCGTGGTGTCGATGAAATAAGTTGTCTGTCAAGTACAGCCGTCGATTATATCGACAAACCCCCTTTCCCTTAAAACTATTGGCCTTGTGCTTAAATCAGAAACCGTTACATTTCCTATGTCGAGTGCATACAAAAGAGCCGCCAGTGCATCAGGCGGAACAATTAGCGCTATACACTTTTCTTCGAAAGCACCGGCTTTTTGATATACTTGTTAATGTTTATATCTTGCACCATTATACTTATACTTTAAAAAAATTTTTTTATTGTGTTTTGTGGTGTGAAATGAGCTTGAAATAATTATTTGATCTATGCGGTATTTTGGTAAAAACAAACAGAAATCCTCACCTCCAGCCCCGCACCATCTCAAAGCATTAAAAATCAACAACACAAGAAAAACAAAGAAAAAAATTAATGATGAGAGTCATGTTAATTAATCAGATATGGGTTGGAAATATGTGTGAGCACGTGTGTATATATATATTATATATATATATATATATATATATATGCATGTGTGTATGTTTTGGAGTATATGAATGTATATGTGGTTCTTTGTGATTTCTAAAGTGTGCACAAGTGTTAGTTCTGTTGCCGACGCTTTGGCATTCGGTGTGCGTGTATACATGCGTGTGGTGTGTATATATATATATATATATATATATATATATATATATATATATATATATATATATATATATACGTGTGTGTGTGAGAGAGAGAGAGCGTGTGTGACTTAGTTTTCGTGTTAAGAACTTTGGTGTATCTGTAAATCAACGCGTTTGAAAGTGTGTGTATTTGTATATGTGCATATATGTTTGTTTACATGTGTGTGTACATGAGTGTGTGTACATGTGAGTGTGTACGAGTGTGTGTGTGTGTGTGTGTGTGTGTGTGTTTTTGCATGTCGGTGGTGGGTCCAACTGTGTATAGAAAATAGTGTTAAAAGCTTCCACTTGAAATATGTGTCGCCAAAGTTACTTAGTAAATATATATTTTTTGTGTACCTGTTGTGCGCTAAGATGAAGAACGTATTCTAACATCACCACCAATACCATCATCTTCATCATCATCATCATCATCATCATCATCATCCTCATCGTCATCATCATCATCTTCATCATCATCATCATCATCATCATTATCATCGTCATCGTCATCATCATCATCGTCATCGCTTCTACTATATTCATGATCATTATCATTATCTCAACTCTATTATTGTGTCCACTACAAATATATTATTTCATCACTGATCATCACCATCATCTGATGATTAGTATTATAATCATCTTCATCATCGTTATCATCATCTTCATCACCGCAACTACCTCCATCATCTTCAGCATCATAACCATTACAATATATTATTCCTGACATTACATTAATATTACTTCTTCACTAATCTGCATCCCAAAATACCATTCCATTCTTTCACTCCTGCTACAGGAACGTGTCTAGACAGTTGAAGGAATTCGGTTCCTCTTATCCAGTTGGAACAAATCGGTCACGAGACTGAAGGGACAATCTTCGATGTGATGTCCATTCAGCACCACCAGTTGTCTAGTTTGGAGAAAAACATCTGTATTCTCAGATCTATGCTTTTCTGGAACTATACTACCATTCCATCCGTCAAGACTGAGCAAAAGATCTGAACCCTCTATTGACGTTGAATATGGCTTCGAGTCCGTGCAAATCCTCGTCTCACTGATGTCCACCACATCTATACCTAGTGACCTAAGGCTGTTGAACGAATGTAGACTAATGGCAAGCTTCTTACATTTCTACAACTTATTTTGTAGATTACTATTTGGGCAGAAGGACAGAAAATCAGTATGATAACTTATTTTACTCGTGAGGAAAGGCGGATATTCGAAGTTCTTTCCTTGAAAGTCTCTTCTTTAAAGCTTCATTTTCGCGCTATATTACCCCGAAAGTTCTTCCTAGGTCGCGACTGACTCATTTCAATCTCAAAAAAGAGTTGTTTTACTATGCTTTGGGTTTATGCTTAGTAACTCGCTCACTCTTTCTCTATCTCTATCTCTCACGCACTCTCTTTCTCCCTCTCTGTTTCAATCTCTCTTTGGTAATTTGTTGTGTGTGTTTTGTTATGAACTTCATTAATTCCTTATTGTCTTTATTGAAATCAGCGGTCGGGGCGGGATCGGTTTGTGCAACTGGTAGTACTCTTTCAGTGTGTTACCATCGTGTTTTTAAAATCCATCTACTTTTTGCTTGACGCTATTCATTTGATGTCACATTACCGAAGACTGGAAATCGCAGATTCACTTACATCACATTCTTGGTAGCAGCAGACATTAATTCTTCTCCACACCGTACCTCAAATGTAATTAGACCTCTAAGAGGGGAAGTAAATTTTCTAATTAAATGTCTGAGGATACAGAAAGTATCACATTTAAATAGTAAATAGTATCATCTATTTCAACTGACCCTATTGAAATTGGTAATCAATATTTAATGATAATTAGTACCAAAATGGAAAAAATATAATACTAATGCTAAAGAAAATTTCTTTCCGAAATCATAATACTAAACCTAGTCTTATTCCAGTGTTTACCAGTGATATCTTCAACCAATGATATCTAGTGATAGATGTAGATTGGTCCAGTTATTATCAATTTTTTTGACCATTTTCAAAGAAGAATAGTTTATCCATTATGGCCGTATTCGAAGAAGCAGAGGTCTTTACACTTTTACTTGTTTCAGTCATTTGACTGTGGTCATGCTGGAGCACCGCCTCTAGGCCGAGCAAATCGACCACAGGGCTTATTCTTTGTAAGCCTAGTGCTTATCGGTCTCTTTTGTCGAACGGCTAATTTACGGGGACGTAAACACACCAGCATCGGTTGTCAAGTGATGTTGGGGTAACACACACACACACACGCATACACACATATATATATATAATTATATATATATATATATATATATACATATATATATATATATACGACGGGTTACTTTCAGTTTCCGTCTACCAAATCCACTCACAGGGCTTTGGTCGGCCCCAGGGTATAGTAGAAAACACTTGCCCAAGGTGCCACGCAAAGCGACTGAACCCGGAACCATATGGTTCGTAGGAAAACATTATCGTAGAAGGAGGAGTAGAAGTTTATAGATCAAGAGGCAGGCAAAGAACGCAATAAATGGATATCATGAGCTGGTTGGACAACAGTGGCAGAAGTCGCTTGCGCCGGTTCAGCAATGTGCTGCAAGCGTACGGTACATGACGACGACAACGACGACGATTCATTTTTATAAATAAAGATATATATATGCTTATAAATAGAGATATCCAGGCTTATCTATTACTAGCAGTATCGCCCGGCGTTGCTCGGGCTTGTTTCGACCCTTTAGAATTGGAATTTTTGCAAAGCATTATGTAGCTTGTTATTCTCTTTAAGTGAACATTTTTCTGGTTGAAATACACCGAAAAATGGTGACACAACAGTCAAAAATCGTAAAAAAATAGGGATTTTCATAGAAAAAAATTCACCTTTTTGATGTAAATAATTTTTGGTGTTAACATTGTCCGATTTGGATTTTTCTTCTACGGAAGGAAGAGCAAGCCTTCTTCTATCATACTCTCAATTTTGGTCATCTTGTGTCGCAGGGTCTCGGAGGAGATAGTGTTAGCTGAAGGCTACCAAACCTACCATACACAGACAACTTCAGCTTTATATATAGAGAGAGATTTGTGTGATTACCACAAAAGTCAAATTAAGACGTGTATATAAATCTGATCAGACTGCATGTAAGAAACAAATGAGAAATGCTGTCAAATTTGTTGTTGTTGCTGTTGTTGTTGTCGTTGCCCTCGTCGTCGTCGTTGTCGCCACCGTCACTAATGTCGCCATCTTTGTCTTCTGCATTGTTCACATAAGTAGAATGCCTCATTAGCAGTAGCCATTGTTATTATTGTAAACTATATGTATGCATGTATGTATGTATAATTGTATGTGTGCGTATGGAAATGTCTCGTATCTATGTGTGTACGTATATATGTTTGTGTGTATATTGTAGGTTGAATAAAATGAAAGATTTAACACCATGTGTTAGCTACAATTTCTCGCTTTTGGCATGAATGTCTCTATAATTGCACGAAGTTAATTTGGTGAATATACATTTTCTATCTTAATTCTTACCAGATTTCATTTCACCAAAGTCTTTCAATATTTCATTTCTTCGTCTCACTTTTATAATATTAAACACAAGCGCGCGCACACACACAAATACACACACACACAAATACACTCACACATTGTCTTTCCCTCTTTATAGATATATATACTTGCCTGTTTCATCTTCCATCTTTCATCTTCCATCTCTCTTTTTTCCTTTTGTCTCCATAACTTTCTTCTCTCTCACTTTCTCTTTCCCTCTCTCCCTCTGCCTATATGTAATATATATGTATATATATTTCTGTTTAGTCTACATATATATGTGTACATCTACCGAGATCGACTTTGCCTTTCATCGTTTTGGGGTCGATAAATTAAGTACCAGTTACGCACTGAGGTCGATGTAATCGACTTAATCCCTTTGTCTGTCCTTGTTTGTTCCCTCTGTGTTTAGTCCTTTGTGGGTAGTAAAGAAATATATATATATGTGTGTGTACATATATATATATATATATATATATATATTATATATATATATATTGCTTGGATGTTACCACTTTTGAGGTCCCACGTGCTATGAAACATGTAGCACGGATTTTTCCTACTCCATTCTGTAATTCTTGTGTATATTTATGTATATATATATAAGAACACCAAAAATGGGACAAGAACGCAAAACATCCAAACAGTTAGATGATACAAAAAAGAGACAACAAAATATCCAGGCAGACGTTACAAAACAAGGACGGATCATTCGAAGATTTTTTTTCTTCAGTAGAGTTCCAGATTTTCTTTACAAAATATATATATATATATATATATATATTCTGTTTAGTTTTTTGAGATGTGGACCGGAGATTTATAAAGGGAATTTGCAGCGTTCACGTCTTTCTATATATCAGTCATGTTATCAATGGGCAGGCGAAGCCAGATGCTAGCAAAGGTCCTAAC
This sequence comes from Octopus sinensis, assembly GCF_006345805.1. Classification (NCBI taxonomy): domain Eukaryota; kingdom Metazoa; phylum Mollusca; class Cephalopoda; order Octopoda; family Octopodidae; genus Octopus; species Octopus sinensis. The sequence continues at coordinate 101,675,107 of NC_043005.1, read as the reverse complement.
CATTAATGGTGTTGTTCTAAGGTCAGGAATAAGACTTGGAAAATAGTAGGTTATTGGTTTAGTCTACAGAAGCATATCAGCTGTCGAGAACTTTACAGGACACCTTACAAGTAACGTCTTCATATAAACAGTTATCTTCAAAGTGATAAAGTAGAACTATTTACATGATAATGAAAACCTGTAAAGGCAACCGGAGGACAAAGAAGGCAGATAAACAAGATCAAATAGTATTACAGCTTCGTGATTTAAAAGTATTTGTAATGTTCCTGTCTTCTTTCAAATAGTTGATGACGTAATTGTTGAAGGTGAGCGAAGAAATTGAAGTGAACAACCGCAGTGGCTATGTTCTGGACAAAGAGCCCGTGCAATAGTAAGAATATAACGGAAGTATACATCAAGGTTGACGAGCCAACGGGAGGGCAATATGGTTGCTCGACCTGCTAGAAATAACACCAAAGTTTCCTTCAAATAAGAGTCTGTTTTCTAAGAAAAGGAAATGATGACAGATTGACTATATATCTCAAAGAAAGACAAGCTATTCATGGCTGGAAAATCTTTGGACCTATATTTACTGGATCGATCTGCCCTGAGGCTAAACAACGTTAGTTGAACCTTTGAACTAACAAAAGATTTATGTGTGTTCGCTCGACCTGATAAACCTAAATGCTAAGCCTTGCTCCAATCACGCCCTACCAACACACCTTAAAACTGGAAGAGAACGTTGGACAATGTAGCCCTGGGTTTATATGGAATAGGTGTAGTTGGAACGTCTTTGGTTATAGGTTGTCTGGGGATTTTACTATCAGTAGGTGAACAACAACAACGCAAACAGCATCAGAGTTACACAACGAAACAATACCAGAAGTAACAACAGAAGTAACAATATAGGCAAAAGCTGTAAAAACAACAAAAAAATTTAACCATAGTAACAAAAACAAAAGCAACAACAACTACAACAACAACAACAACCACACGAGCGGCAACAGCAACAATAATAGTAACTACATCAAGATCTTGGAAACTAAAATAAAAGCGATGACGTTCTACAGTGCCAACCACCACAGAAAAATGACAAATGAAGGAGTGGCTGTGTGGTAAGTAGCTTGCTTACCAACCACATGGTTCCGGGTTCAGTCCCACTGCATGGCACTTTGGGCAAGTGTCTTCTACTATAGCCTCAGGCCGACCAAAGCCTTGTGAGTGGATTTGGTAGACGGAAACTGAAGGAAGCCCGTAGTATATATGTATATATATATATAGAGATATATATGTATGTGTGTGTGTGTGTGTGTGTGTGTGTGTAAGCTTGTGTGTCTGTGTTTATACCCCAACATCGCTTGACAACCGATGCTAGTGTGTTTATGTCTCCGTAACTTAGCGGTTCAGCAAAAAGACCAATAGAATCAATACTAGGCTTACAAAGAATAAGTCTTGGGGTCGATTTGCTCGACTAAAGGCGGTGCTCCAGCATGGCCACAGTCAAATGACTGAAACAAGTAAAAGAGTAAAAGAGTGTTTGCGCTGATTGGGTTGTGTATCATGTTTCATAATTAGGGTGTTGCGAGGGAATCCCTACTTGACCGAATAAATGTGGAGTTATGGTGAGGTAATGAAGGGGCTGAAAAGGAAAGGAATGATGTGTGAGATGGGAGGAAAGGAAAGGGGTTGGAGAAGAAAATTAGGAAATGGGGAGAGGGAAGGAGAGGAGATATATGAAAAGGGAAAGGGAGAGAAAATGGAATTAATGGGAAGGTAACTGGTGATAGTAAAAGGTTATGCGACAAGAAATACAGAAATGAAGGGAGTGGTGGTGGGAGGAGTGAAATGCGTGTGTATATGCATGTTCATACATACATGTACAAACATTTTATATACATATATATGTATATATAAATACAAGGATATACATATATATATATATATATATATATATACACATACCTATATTAATCACACACACCGATATATAATAATATATATAATACATATATAGATATAAATACATGCATATATATATATATATATATATAATATTTATGTATATATATATATATATATATACGGTTTGTCCTTTAACAGAGGCCATCCGGATTCCCGTTCCGTTTGCGCCGTGAACAGGAATTAATCTTCTCTCTTCGCTCTTATACGCCATTTGGGTCTCAATCAACTCCCCCCCTCCTCATCTAACCCCCCCTCTCCCCCCTCCTCACCTATCCTTTCTCCCCCCGCACCCCTACTTCTTCAGTCCTTCATCCTTAACCCCTACTCCCCTTCCTTCTTCCGCTCTTTCTCCCTCCCTCTTCTCCTTCCATCTGCTCCCTCACTCCCTCTCCCTCACCCCCCTCTCCCTCTTTCCTCCTTCATCCCCCTCCTCCCCCCTTCCTCCCCTCCTCCCCTCCTTTCTCCCATCCTCTCCTCTCCCCCTTCTCCTCCCCTCTTCTTCCCCTCCCCTTCTCCCCCCCCCTTTCTCTTCTCCTCTCCCCCTCTTCTCCTCACTACACCACATGACTTTACACATCACATCACATATGATGTGCCATACTAATACACACCAAACTAATACATACTAATACGTACTAATACATACTAGTACATACTAATACTTACACCAACCCTATACATACACACGTCCAGACCCCGCATACGCACTTATACTCTCTCAAACACACACACACATACCTATACATACCAATACGTACTAATACATACTAATACATACTAATACATACACCAACCCCATACATACGCACGTCCAGACCAATCTTACGCACTAATACTCTCAATCATACACACACACACACACACCCTTATACATACTAATACATACACCAACCCTATCATACACACATCCAGACCCCTCCCACGCACTTTTAGCTGGTCCCTCAACCCTTTTATCAACCCTATTATCTCCCCTTATTTCGCTCTCGCGTCTCATGTTTGATCTTTGACCTCTGGCCGAAATCAGATCGCCATGTTGATTCGTTAGCTACTGCACGCATTTTTTTTTCTCTCCTCTTTCTGTCTGTGTTTTTTCTCTCTCTGTGTATCTTTCTGTTGAAGAGCGTAGGCTCGAAACGTTAAAGACTTGTTTTATTTATATTTCCTGAGCGCCATACTATACAATTGTTCGTTTGTTTTCCACCTGCCTTCGTCTTTGTTTATTTTCATAAAGCTTCCCGTTATATATATTATATATATATATATATATATATATATATATATATATATATATATATATATTATATATATATATGCATATATAATATATGCCATATATATATATTTTGGTATATATTATATATATATAATATATATATATATATATATCAATATATATCATCACAATCAAGGAACGGCTAATAGCCATTCACCCGCTAGAATAACAGCCAAAGCTTCAACCGCAAATACCATTCATTCCGCAAACCAGGAGAAAATTAAAAAAACATTTCCCACCTGTAATTTTAATTTTCTCATTTTTAATTTTCTCCTGGTTTGCGGAATTAATGTTATTTTGCGGTTGAAGCTTTGGCTGTTATTTCTAGTGGGTGAATGGCCTATTATGGCCGTTCCTTGATTGTGATGTTGACTTATAAATGGTCTATGACTATTTAATTTTTTCCCACTAGGCCGCTGGTGGCAAAAAATATCTACAAAATTTTTTTGCCACCAACTATATTGATTAATTATATAATATATATATATATATATATATATATACTATATATATATATATAATATATATATATATATAATAATATATATGTATATATATATATGTATAACATATATATAGTATATATATGTATATATATATAATATATGTATATATATATAACAATAATATAATACATATACATATTAATGTATATATATACTATATATATATGTATCTATATATACATATATATATATGTATATATATGTATATATATAATACACACATACATACATACATATTGTCACGATTTGTGAGATATATAAAGGAGACTCGGAAGTAATACTGAATTAAGGAGTTGAAACAGGGAGTACGATATAATAAGAAAGGAGGAGGAAGAGGAGAAGCGAAGAGCCAGAAGCGGAAACAGCAGCAGCGATCATGAAAAGAAGTGAGAGGACAATAGAGACGGACAGACAGACAGTAAGTGAGAGAGAGAGAGAGAGGGGGAGTAAGAGAGTTGTTGGTGTCATCGTTATCATCATTGTCACCATGGTAATCGTCATCATTTTTACTTTTAAGGGTCGTGGATTGGTGAGTAAACAAAAGATTGAGAGAGAAGCAGTGAGATGAGGATGTATGGAGTGAGACGATGGGAGGCGTAAGAGGCATTGTATGGGGGGGGGATTATACGCTGAGCGTCGTTAGGTGAGACATATTGTTCTTAATACGTGGATGTGTGTGTGTGTGGAAATGTGTGTGTGTGTAATGAAGAACAATCCGGATTATACAGTGGCTGACGGAAGTGGTGGTGGCGGCGGTGGCGACGGTGGCGGCGGCGGCGAAGGTGGTGGTGGAGGCAGTGGGGGGGAGGTAGTGGTGGTGGTGGTGGTGGTGGTGGTGGTGGAGGTGGTGATGGTCGTGATGGTGGTGGTGTTGGTGATAGCGATAGTGGTGCTAGTGGTGATGGTGATGGTGGTAGCGGCGGTGGTAGTAGTTGTAGTAGTAGTAGTGGTGGTGGTGGTGGTGGTGGTGGAGGTGGTGCTGTTGGTGGTAGTAGTGGTGGTGGTGGTGGTAATGGTGGAGGTGGTGGTGAAGCAGAGATAAGTGGATCTGAGTAATGCTTTGTGAGAGGCTTACAAGAGGGTTTTTAGATTGTGTAAGGTGGAGGGGATTGATGCGGGGGGGAGATGGTTAATTTATCAATTAAAAGCTCAGATCCATAATTGCAGCTATAAAAAAAATAGGTATTTAGTGACAAATAGTGTTGTTTTAATTTCATATTTGTAATCCGGCGCACACACGCCTTTACGTGTATGTTACGATGACATGATAAGAGAAGGAAAGATCCAGAGAAGGGAAGATAGAGGGAAAAAAATCGCCAACGGTACACACGCGGTCACATTTATATATATATATATATATCTATATATACACATGTAGGCGCAACCGTGGTTGTGTGGTAAGAAGCTTGCTTCCCAAACACATAGGTCTGGGTTCAGTCCCATGGCGTGCCACCTGAGGTAAATGTCTTCTACTACAGACTCGGGTCGACCAATGCCTTGTGAGTGGATTTCTTGGACGGAGGCTGAAAGAAGCCCGTCGTATATGCACATATTTATACACATTTGTGTGTTTGTGTCTGTAATTGTCCCTCCTTCACCATCGATTGACAACAGATGGTGGTGTGTTTAGGTCCCCGTAACATAGTGGTTTGACGAAAGAGACCGATAGAATAAGTACTAGGCTTACAATGAATAAGCCCAGAGTCGATTTGTTCGACTAAAAGCCCTGAAGGTGGTGTTCCAGTAAGCATGACCGCAGTCAAATGACTGAAGCGAGTAAAAGAATAAAGGAATATATATTTATTTATAAATATTCATGCTTGTGTGTGTGCGTGTGAGTGTGTGTGTGTGTGTGTGTGTGTGTGTGTGTGTGTGTGTATGCGTAGTTTGCGCCATAAAAATCAGAAAGACACGAAATATATCTTTCTTTTTTAACCGAAGAACTCGAAATTGATAAAGCTATAAATAATAGCTATAAATATATGATCAAAAATTATCTTACTGGGGAAATATCGGAGGCTCTCCGACTCGAACTCACATCGACTGCAAACATGACGGATAAGAAGCACTGTACCTAAGTAATGCTTCAAAATTCTCTAACCATTCTAGAAGCTTTCTACTTTCCCACGTGTTGCTGAAGTCATAAAAACTTAGAAACTTCGTTAGACATGAAATACATCGATGGACCTCGAAGTAGATAAATCTATAAATGCTTAGCTGGAAATAAAGCGAAGACTGCCCGTAGGACAGAAAACCCACATCAAAAGATTGCTTTGGTTCAAAGAAAGAACGTTTTTCATGTTATCAGATGATGTGGGCTAAAGTCCCAACAGTAACATTCCATTTCTTCTCTTCAAGGTTTTTAACTCTATCATTTATAGCTTCATGATTAAACAGAGCAGTTGACATATAATATATGTGTGTGTACGGGTATGTATGTGTTTTTGTGTGTGTATACATATACAAATACGTACATATACATACATACAAATATATATATATATAGGGAGAGTTTACGAAAAAAAAGACGAAGACAGGTGGTGTACAAAACAAACAGATGTATTAGTACAGGAATAGTCTTTTACGTTTCAAGCCTACGCTCTTCTACAGAGAGGGACGCAGAAAAAACAAGGAGAGAAAAAAATGTCTGTAGTGGCTAACGATGCATATATATATATGAATTTTTTGCATTTATAGATAGAAGGTCTTACAGCTATTTCTAGGATATTAATTAATAATATCCCTTCATCGGAGACGGTGTGAGAGGAAATATTAAGTCGTAGTTAGTTTTTCGATGTGAAACTATATATACATATACATATATATATATATAATATATATATTATATATATATATATATATTAATATATATATATATATATATATATATGTATGTATATATAATATATGATATGTGTGTGTATACATACATACTACATACATACATACATACACATAGATACACACGCTTGTAGTCATCTACTAACAAAGAGTACATTTGTTAATTTGCATAGAAAACGGTTCGAACACTTTTCCAAATACATTTAGATAGCAATCTCCTTAAATTTGACGCATTAATTACTAAATTTACTCAAGACATCAACTTGCATATTACAATTGTCGTTTTATTTGATTTTACTGAATGATCTTCAGATGTAAAACTACATCTCACTATTCAATAGTGTCTCATTTCACCTGCATCTTCCTTAAGCTTCTGAATCAAGCACACACACGCACACACACACACACCCACACACACGCACGTATTCATATATGCGCACAAACAAATACGTAGACAGGCAAATACAACAGAAGAATGTGTAATTGCATTGAATTTTATATTAGTGATAAAACGACAGTGTCTCCCAGACTAAATTATCCAGTGCAATATTATATTACTTACAAACCACATCCACTGCCATTGTCTCTGTCAAATAAATATTTCAATCGACCGATCTTATTAGAATTGTCTCCCTTGCTTTTTGCTATTAGCTTTTAGGAATCCCTATAGAGAGTATTTTTGTTTACTGATTGCTTTGGTGCGTTCGTTTTGAATCGACACGTATATCTGAACATAAGAGGTATAGATCTCTATATATGTAGCTGAAGTTGTCTGTGTGTGGCAGGTTTGGTAGGCTTCAACTAACACAATCTCCTCCCAGACCCTGCGGCGCAAGTTGACCAAAATTGAGAGTATGATAGAAGAAGGCTTGCTCTTCATTCTGTAGGAGAAAAAATTCAAATCAGACTATGTTAAGAACAAAAATTATTTACATCAAAAAGGTGCTTTTTTCCTATGAAAATCCCCATTTTTTACGATTATTTGACTGCTGTGTCGTCATTTTCGGTGTATCTCAAACCAGAAAAATGTTCGCGCAAAGAGAATAACAAACTACATAATGCAAAATTTTTACTTTTCAAAAATTCTAATTCTAAAGGGTCGAAACAAACCCGAGCAACGCCGGGCGATACTGCTAGTATATAGATATATACACGTATAAGTATATAACATACACATATATAGTTATATATATATATATATATATTTATATATACACACACATATATGTATTTACATATATATATGCATTTTTATATACACATGAGTATGTAATGCATGTATGAATGTGTGTATGCATTTACGTATGTGCCTATGTATATAGGTGTATATTGACTTCCACTTAATGGTATGTCAATTTTGGAAGATTCTTCCTTCTGAGATTATCTCCTCTTCTCATTTGAAGTTGGTAACAATTACCATTAGGTGGCTGGTCTACCTTCTCTGGGAGCGAAAATGGTTCCAAGAAATCGTTAATTTATCTGGCATGGTAATATACTTTTATGCGTCTTTGTTGTTGAAACACACATGCCACTGGCTACTCGGAGTTATTTCTTTTAGATCGTTTTCGTTTCATTTTGGCGCGCACCCGCTCGTGTGTGTGCGTGTGTTTGTGTCCGTGTGGTGTGTATGATATGAAGACACACTCACATATATTCCTACCTCCATACATACACACACACACACATATATATATATATGTATGTAGATATATATATATGTGTGTGTGTGTGTGTGTGTGTGTGGTGTGTAAAGTATATGTATATATATATATATATATATATATAATAATATATTATATATGATATGTATAATATGTATATGTATATGTATGTATATATATATATATATGTATGTGTGT
>NC_043005.1:101646687-101661687 GCF_006345805.1 Octopus sinensis | reverse complement strand
CTCCAAATTTTTGCACAAGGATCGAGCACGAAAGGATAAAATACAAAGTCACCCCTGTGGAATTTGAACCCAGAACGTAAAGAGAATGAAGAAATTCCCCTAAGCATTCTGTCCAACCTGCTAACGATTCTGCCACCTCGCCACTTATAATAGTGATAATAATAATCCTTTCTACTAAAAGAAAAAAGGCCTGAAATTTCAGGGAGGGGATCAAGTCGATTACATCGATCTCGGTATTTCACTGGTTCTTAATTTATCGATCCCGAAAGGATGAAAGGCAAAGTCGACCTCGGTGGAATTTGAACTTAGAACGTAAAAGCAGACGAAATACCTAATTATTTACTACCCACAAGGGGCTAAACACAGAGAGGACAAACAAGGACAGACAGACGAATTAAGTCGATTATATCGACCCTAGTGCGTAACTGGTACTTATTTAATCGACCCCGAAAGAATGAAAGGCGAAGTCGACCTCGGCGGAATTTGAATTCAGACTCTAGAGAGTCGGAAGAAATCCCACCAGGCATTTTGTTCGACGCGCTAAGGATCCTGCGGGCTCGAAGCCTTCGTTTAATAATACCAATTAAATCTTAGTTTTCTTCATTTGACGTTAATGTTACTCCGAGTTTCTCATTCCTGACGTTGGTTACAGCTAATATTTTATTGATCTTTATTTGTCTACAACAGCTGATGACTATTAAATGTCAACATGTCTAGAGAGGGTTAAGAATTAAATGCGGGAGTTAACCATTTCCCCTGAGTCGTGCTCTCGAGTGTTGCTATTATTAACATATCAACTGAATTTGAAGAATATGCGAGTGATTCTGTTGACATAAGTGTGTGTTTGCGTTTGAGAAATAGAGAAACAAAAGCCATACTGAAGACAAAATTACGTTCTAGAGTGTTCTTCATTGAATTCTTTCTTGTTGTCACGAAGAAAGTGTATACCAAATACTAAAATGAAATATATACCAGAAAATTATATTACATGTATATGTATGTATGTATGTATGTATGTATGTATGTATGCATGCATGCATGCATGCATGTATGTATGTATGTATGTATGTATGTATGTATGTATGTATGTATATATGTATGTATTATGTATGTATGTATGTATGTATGTATGTATTTATGTATGTATGTATGTTCCGGTATAATCCTTTATGCGTCCCCCAAAAAACGGATACCATCACATTTGCTGAGAAAGTTTGAGTTTTGAATTTCTTTTCGCGATTCCGGGTGCTTCTGCACTATACTCCATCTTTTAGATTCTGGTTCAAAATGATGGTCTTATCTCCCGTGATAAATCTGTTCAAAATACTTCGTTTCCATCGTTTTAGCGGTCTAATAAGCGTTGATAGCTCTCCATACGATTCCGTTTATGCGCTTCCGGTAAGCTCCTTTGGCAGCCATCTTGCAAAGACTTTACGTATGCAAATTTTGTCGTAGATGATTTCGCATGCAGAACAATGAGTAACTTATAGGGAACATGCCATCCCATCGATGGTCACTCGTTGGTTTGCCAGAACCATCTCTCGAGCTTCTTGAATTTTCACATTTATGTAGGTGGTCGATAGAAGTCCTGCTCCTTCTTCGTGCTTCACGATTCTCTGACGATTTTAAGCTTCTCGATCGGATCATACACACTTCTTCGCGTTAGATTGATATCCCCACGTTGCACTGAAAGCCTGCAATGAATTTCAACCAGAGAAGCATCTTCAGACCAGTGAAGTCAGATCACTTCTGTTCTTCCTTGGTGCACACTGACAGCAAATCGGCCATGTTTACTCTGTAACACAAGAAAGAAAATTGAAGCGATCAAGGTCAAATATCGGTTACAGAACCACAAGAGTACCACCTCTTTTTCTTTTAACGCGGGACCTGAGACCAGTTTTGGCCAACCTAAAGAACGTTTTGTGAATGTGCGAGACCTCTAGCAAAGAAACATTTGCAGGAAAATAGATTATGGAATAAATACGAATCACTATATCGCAAAGATCACTTCTTAGACAAAATATTTTACTATTGTGTGGGAGACGGTGTGGTGGACTGAGAATTACTGGAGGGGTGCGGGATAATATCTTCTGTCAGCGTAGGAACAGAGCCAACTTGAAACTTATATTCATTTATATTCTCAGCATTCTCTTTGTTTTATCAGCATCATCTCCTCTATAAGACACAACCCAAACACATCATCTTCCATGACATCTTCAGACTCAACATCATTTGCAAGTGTCAATAGTTTTCAGAATCTGATGTAAACTTTCTGCATTTGGAAAACTTGTCACGAATACAGTTTGACCAATATATTTTTCCGAATGCCATCCCCTATTGAAAGTTTCACTTCATCCTATGATCCAGCTACGTAATCTACTGCATCCATTACGTTGAACTTCGTCTAAGAGTCTTTCACTGAGGTTTATCTACCCTATTAATTGCTTCCCTGGTTTTTTTGTCAAACTTCTTATATAATATTCCTCCCAGTTAGCTATCGCCGCATCTTGATCCATTGATTGGAACAAAGAAGCTGGAAAGCTCTTGAGGATATATTCTACATTCACATTGTCAGAAATTACGTTTCTATTCACGGAAGATTTTGGTGCAACGAATTAAAAAAGCAATGCTATGCTGGAAATATCGAGTGCAATAGCTTTTTACAATATAACAAAAGCTTTTTGTAAACCACTCTTTAAGATGCTTTTTAGTCTCCCATTTGCTGGCATCCTTTTGTCTCGGGAGACAAGGGAGTTGTGTATAAACTAATCTAGTTTGGTTTTTACATTTCATGTCCTCTCCCGTTTTGTCTAGTTTTGTGCAGGCCTGGGCTAGATGTATGAAAATCCTGGGTCGCCCAAACGTCAAGACTCCTCTCTTGACCTTGCTGACGTAGTCCAAAGGAGTGCAGAGCATTACGTTTGGCACCAGCTTGGTTGCAGGAGCTGCCGGAAGAGTGTCGAGTCGGACACTAAACCGCCTACGGGGCTCCACTCCGGATTTCTTTGAAGGTTGTCTCATTTCTGTAAGCCTGGATAGGGGCCCATACCAAGTTCTGTCAGCCGGAGCCAGCTGAGACCGGGACGCATGTCAGGCAGGGTTGTCACTCACTGAAGTAGTGAAGAAAATCGCTACCCACTACCTATGATGTAGTCACCCATATCTTCTTTTTAAACTTTGAACACCAAGTCAGATGCAGATTGAACGCTCGAAAACTCTTGGTAAATAGGGGCTTAAATTTCATTCCATTTACTGTATTTCTCCCCAGTAACGTCAGACGACGTTTGAAGCCTTAGATCCTCGTGCTGCTTTTTTCTTCTCAAGGAATTAAAGATCTAGCAGGCATGAGCTCCCAGAATAGTACAATTTCACCAAGAGTGTAGACTTGCTCTTTTGTGTCGCCTTCTTCAGCTGCTCGGGGTATTCAGTTTCAGTCTTTGAATTATTACTGCCAGCTTTACCACTGTTTCCATGTTGTAACTAAGTCAAATTCATCTTAAATCTTTCGAAATAGCCTTTATAAACCAGAAAATGTTTCTCGACTTTCTAAATAAATTGTCATCCAACTCTTTTGAAATACCATTATGCATATTGTCACAGTGCCCCGAGCCTGAGGCGCGATCCATGCACTAAAGAGATGTCCCATTTATATATTATATATATATATATATATATATATATAATATATATATATATATATATATATATATATAATATATATATATATAAAATATTATTGGTGAATTGAAGAAATGGAGCTGAACGCAGATTGAACAGAAATCGTTTTATTTCATTCTACACGCGTTTCGAAAGGCACAATTTACCAAAATCCGATTGAATAATGGGACCATATTGTGTCTTTCTCTTCAGGAAGAAATAGGAAATCCGTTGGAAAAAACAAAAACAGAACAGAGGCGGAGCAAAACAAATCGAATTAGGCTCCTAAGAGCCCATGGCGAAACTGTTTATCAGTGTATGTTGAGAACCGTGGCTGAAGAATTTAACGGGTCAGGCATCGGTCAATCATGTGGGTGAGGGTGTGTAGATGTTCTTTGTGACCGAGAATAAAGTTCTGACTATTTAAGGAATATTGGATGTTTTATAAGGGGCGAGAAAAAATCTACTTAGAGACGTGTGTGTGTATACTGTTCTATATATGTGTGTGCTGGCGTAGGGGTAGAAAACATTTTTTGTGTACGTGTGTGCGTTTGATCGTTCGGCTGTCAGTGGCTACTGCAGTGAGAACCGTTGGGTGGCAGAAAAAAATATATATTATGTTTTATGTGTGTGTGTGTTCATCTAAGCCTGCCTTGTCAAGGAAACCCCCCGTTGTGAAAAAACCAAGCCCCGTTTATCTTACAGGAGTAATTCCCCTTGCACTGGTTAATCGTAGATATCTTAAAGGCTATTTCAGAATTTGTTACGAAGGGCTATGGGTGCCGGTATTATTTATAAACGCTATTTAAAAGCCAGATAAGTGTAACGCCGCCAATGGGGGCATCGAAAAGCCGACTGTAAAAGCCCGTTTACCATCCGGCCTCTGGCAAACAAAATATGGAAGAGTTCGGAGACACAAAGGTTGCACTGCCTTCTGCCCCTATCAAATGGGAGGGCCACCGACAAAATTGACCATTCCAGCCTGTAGCTTAAGTTCGTATCCTTCAGTCGCCATATTAGCTTACTGAGTCCCGTGGTCTGGCGCTTGTTCATGTCCCAGTTGCGTAATGGTTGGAGACTCGCAAAGACAATCTTGAGGATGAGGCCCCTACATAAGTGAAGACATCTGAGTCCGTGTAAACCTTGCATTGGTAGACAGCGTTTTTGATCTTGGAGTTCGCCGACGCTCCCGGTTTAATGCTCAGTAGGAATAATTATAGTAGTAATAATGATATGAGAGCCAGTACAGTGACACATAATCTCAGCTCCAGCCAGGGAGTACCCACTAAGGGTATAGTTATAAATAGGGGTGTTGTGGTTGACGGTAACAATGGGAGTAGGGTAGAGAGCCCCAATAGCATCCCCAGCATCATTTCCCGCAATAGCAGCACCACGGGCACTAGCAATGACAGCACTCTGATAGATAGTGGAGAATCAGGGGTTATTCCAATAGTTAATAGTGACGTAGTGGAAAATAGAGTAGTAAGCGGCTGCAGGTCTCGGAACGAATATAGTGACAGGAACGCAGTTCTAATTTCAGAAACTAATCCTAGCAGAATAAGATTCACGTCGGCGTTCAGCTCCATTTCTTCAATTCACCAATAATATTTTAATTTCAATTATCCGCACCAACGCACGGTTGCAACACCATATGGTTGTACCTCCAACCGTGCTGTTTACTGCTGTGATTTTTCTACCAATGTATCGGTTAAACTTTTGATTAATCTACTACAAGATTATTCATCTCTCTATTTCACAATTATATATATATATATATATTCTCTCCTTGTTCTTTCTGTAGAAGAGCGTAGCTCGAAACGTAAAAGACTTTTTCTATTCCTGAGCATTATACTAATACATCTGTTTGTTTTGTGCACCACCTGTCTTCGTCTTTTTTCATAAACTCTCCGTATATATATATTATATATATATATATATATATATATATATATATATATATGTATGTATGTATGTATGTATGTATATTGATGCAGGCGTAGCTGTATGATAAGGAGCTTCTTTCCCAAGCACATGGTTCCGTGTTCAGTCCCACTGCGTGACAACTTGTCTTCTGCTATAGCCTAGAGACGACCAAAGCCTTGTGAGTGGATTTGGTAGACGGAAACTGAAAGTAGCCAGTTGTGTATATATATGGGGGGGGGGAGTTGGGGCGGTGGATGTGTATGTATATGTATGTATGTGTGTGGGTGTCTGTGTGTTTACGTAATGTCCTGAGTTCGATTTCTTCGACTAAAAATTCTTAAGGGGTCCTCCAGTATAGCCGGAGTCAAATGACTGAAACAAGTACAAGAATAAATGAATATATTCCTGTAGTCAAATGGATGTAGTCGACACCCTACGATGTCTTTAAAAGGTTGCATTAAAACTGAGAACCTAGAAATGAAGGTGAACCCTATTGGCCATCGGTCTACTCAAACACAGCTGACTTGGGGTTAAACAACAACACATGGACAACAACAATACTCCTTTGTCCAGGGCAATCGGTAAATGTTGCTAGAGATAATGATTGTGGAATTGATACTCAGGAATAATGGTTATATATATTTGCAGACCGATGAGTGATGATACGGATGGCCAAATAGATATTGTGAATGACAGACGGTTACATTTCATGGATGGATGAATAAACAGATTAATGGCTAAATAAATGACTATGTTACGTTAGTCTAAATACAACAGAGATGACGGGTAAAGTAGAAAGGAGTTGTAAGCAAGATGGTTGCCTAGAAACGTGGTATCTGACTTTGCCAGACCACATCAGACCAACGCCAAACCCGACACCAGGAAAACGTCAGGCCAAAACCAGACCTGACTTGGCAAGGTGCCTATAAAACCTGTTTACTTTCATTTGATTGCGGCGGCGATGTTTGTCTTGTAGTTGTTAGTGATGGTAATTGGTGTTTAGACCGAGGAATGTATTACTTCGAGAGAGGGATATATCATATATATCACATATACATACATACATATATGTGTGTATATATGTATGTACTGTATGCATATATTCTCTGTATGTCTAACCTCATCATCTCTCCTGCTCTTATATTTCCGTCTATATCATAGATAGATAGATAGATAGATAGATAGATAGATAGACAGACAGATATGAATGCATATATACCTGTATATATATATATATATATATATATATATATATATATATATATACGTATATCTATACACACACATATATACAGACACATACTCATGTTTGTATATGTATATATATTTACGTATATATGTATATATATATATATGTGTGTGTGTGTGTGTGTCCCCTTTTATTTTACTTTTATTTGTTTCAGTCATTTGACTGCGGCCATGCTGGAGAACCGCCTTTTTAGTCGAGTAAATCGACACCAGGACTTATTCTATCGGCCTATTTTACACCGACCCGGTAAGTTACGGTAACGTAAACATACCAACATCGGTTGCCAAGCGATGATGGGGGACAACCACAAACACACACACATATTCATATATATATATATATATATATATATATATATATATTATATATATATATATGTATGTATGTATATATATAGATAGAGAGAGAGAGAAAGAGAGGGAGAGAGAGAGAGAGAAAGAGAGGGAGAGAGAGAGAGAGAGAGAAAGAGAGAGGAGAGAGAGAGAGAAAGAGAGAGGGGAGAGAGAGAGAGGTGGGGAGGGAGAAGCGTATCTCAACTCATGTTGTTTCGCGTTACGTCTTGTTCGACTTTATGTCGGCATCAGCTAATATATTTAAAAGTACAAAACCTTAAAAAAAACACTAAACAACTAATAATAAAGCTGAAAATCTGACAAAATGCACGTGAAAATATAGACACATCAGTTGTTTAAGCTGATGTAAGCAAAAAAATTTTGTTAAATAGTTTTTTTGTGTTACGTCGTTTCTCGAGTGAATTCCTATGCTTTGTAAAGATTACCGACGTAAGTTATATCAACACACATATATACACTCGTGTGTGTGTGTACATATATATATTTCTTTACTACCCACAAGGGGCTAAACATAGAGGGGACAGACAAGGACAGACAAAGGGATTAAGTCGATTACATCGACCCCAGTGCGAAACTGGTACTTTATTTATCGACCCCGAAAGGATAAAAGGCAAAGTCGATCTCGGCGGAATTTGAACTCAGAACTTAACGACAAACGAAGTACCTATTTCTTTACTAACCACAACGGGCTAAACACAGAGAGGACAAACAAGGACAGAGAAAGGGATTAAGTCGATTACATCGACACCAGTGCGAAACTGGTACTTTATTAATCGACCCCGAAAGGATGAAAGGCAAAGTCGATCTCGGCGGAATTTGAACTCAGAACGTAACGACAGACGAAATACCGCTAAGCATTTCTCCCAGCGCGCTAACCTTTCTGCCAGCTCGCCGCCTTATTGTGCGTACATATATACGCCATGATAGATCGTTAGCCACTACACACATTTTTTCTCTCCTTTTTTCTCTCCTTATTTTCTCTCTGTCCTTTTCTGTAGAAGAGCATAGGCTCGAAACGTAAAAGTTTTTTTCTATTCCTGAGCGTTTTACTAATACATCTGTTTGTTTTGTACACCACCTGTCTTCATCTTTAGTTTTTTTCGTAAACTTTCCCTATATATATATATATGTAGAGGGAGAGAGAGAGAGAGAGAGAGAGAGAGAGAGAGATACACCGAAGTAAGCGTATAAATGTGAAACAAGGTGGAAAAAAGAGTACTCAAATACCAGTGAAAGTGGCTTCCTTCTTACTGTGTATGTGATACATGTATGATATATCCCTCTCTCGAAGTAATATATTCCTTGATCTAAACACCAATTACCATCACTAACAACTACAAGACAAGCATCGCCACCGCAATCAAATGAAAGAAGAAGTGGCTTCCTTCTTACTGCACTGCCATAGTAACCAAGCTTATAGAGATACCTGACAACTGCTCTAGGTCTGACATCAACTTGTTCTGCTATGTCAGAAGCTTTGCAACGAGGATTATCCTCCATACTTCTCTTAACAAAGGGAAGGATCCTGTCAGAAGGCCGTGGTTGATCCGGGCGAGGTGATGGGGACTTCTTCTCCTCCCTGGCGAATTGCACTATCACTCTATTAACTATAGAAAGCGGAATCCTAAGGTTTTCTGCGATTTTAAGCCGACTACGTCCACCTTCAGAATGACCCACAATACAGCCTCTTTGAAATTGAGACAGTTCCAAGGCTTCTTTTGTACATGGCATGAGTAAGTAGTCACAGAGCCTGAAACATAAAAATGTCATGTAATATGAAATATAAACCTTTACAAGTCAGAATAAACAGAAAACAATGTTTCATGAGGTGTCTATTTTCTTCTGTTATGTTTGAATATATATATATATATTATATATATATATATATATATATATATAAGAGATAATGGTGTCATTGAGACCCAAAGGTATCAGGTAATGCTGAATAAGTGCTATAGAAAGACCATAGTTAAGTTCCAGATTCGGTAATATTGCGAATAAAGGGTTCAACGTTCGTTCTATGTCAGTGTGTGTATTTATGAATTTTTTGCGTAATGAGATAAAAAAACCAAGGCTGTATAGATATTAGAGCATTTATAGATAGAAGGTCTTACAGCTATTTCTAGAATATTGATTAATAATAATATCCCTTCATCGGAGACGGTATGAGAGGAAAGGTTTCTCCTCTCACGCCGTCTCCGATGAAGGGATATTATTTATTATTAATTAATATCTTAGAAACAGCTGTAAGACCTTCTATCTATAAATGCTCTAATAGCCTTGGTTTTTCTATCTCATTACGCAAAAAATTCATATATATATATATATATAGACATGGATATATATATATCCACCCTTAGGGGTAGCCATATTGAGATGGCAAATATACGTCACGATGTGTTACCGCTACTGTATATAACTCACTTTGATATTTATCATTGTTTGATTTCACTTTTTCAATATCAGCGACAGTGGACGCTGGAAAAAGTATAAGTATTTGTGAAGGAGATCTAATTCTCGCCGACAACTATGATTGTCACACGCTGACGAGAGGTCAATACCTCGAAACTCGAGTCCGTGTGTATCATAAGCTGAAGACGGGAAGGATGACTTCCCTTTGCAAATACTGACAGGACACAGAAAGTGTGTCTATGGCCAGCTGGAGGAGTGTGTCCTCCTGGGGCTAAAAACTACAGTATCATCCACCCTTAGGGGTTAGCCATATTGAGATGGCAAATATACGTCACTATATATATATATATATATATATATATATACATGTGCATTTGAGTATTCGTGCCCCTATTGCAATCTACATTGATATAAATATTCTGAGGGTGATTTAGCTATTATATCTAAAATCTAAAGTGACCATCCGAGAGACGCCTTTGCTCAATTCCTTGTAATTCTTTACAATACTTCGTGAATTTATATTTTATTTCAATTGTTTAATTTGTTCTAAATCAAGACATTTATGCTTAAAGATGTGCCCTTTGCATTTTTAATTATCTTTTGTTTCTCTTACACTAATTGTTAATTAATTCATGGTTTTATATCATGTTATTATTTCTGTTTGTTTTTTTGTCTTTATTTTCGCTAATATTTTCTTTATACGCCTTATGCCATACACCTTTTCACCTTGCTGCTAATTTCCTGTTCCGTGGATTAGCTTCGAGGTTGATTCTCTTCTATGTTTTCATGTTCTCCGTTACAGCCACGTGAGCAATTCTAGTTGTTATCTATGGTTGTGTATTCGTTTTATTTTTCACTTATTTAGTCTGTAATTATTGTTAATATCATATGATACTCTATTGATTAATATTTATAATACCGTATGATATCCCGCTGATGTGTCCTGTCTTCAATGTGTATAAATTACATCTTTTCACAATTTTGTTCAATATTGTCAATTATCCGTTTAAGTTGACTTTATTTATCTGTCTTGGCACCAGACTCCTGTCTTTATTACTTGTACGTTGCATGCACCTTGTTTACTACTTCTTATTTATGATGTGTTGTGAAGGTGCGTGGCTTAGTGGTTGGGGATGTTCGGTTTACGACCGTAAGGTTGTCAGTTCGATAACCGGCAGCACTTTATTTCATGTTGCTCTAGCAACAATGACAAGTACCCGAATTTCAAAAAGCCAGCCTTTCCACATACTGTTTCACGCTGAATCTCCCTGAGAACTACGTTATGGGTAGTTCTTAAATCCATCACAAGGCTATGGATTCACCGTCGCTGAAGGTCTTTACTAGTAAACACACATCATAAACATAGCCAGACGTATATCAGTAAAGTAGAGCTAGTATTTGTTGTCAGAAAGGGAAAATACTTTAGCTTGATTCACCACCACGATAACTACAAACGTTATATAAACTCAGAAGAGACCCATAATAAAGTACCGCTCGCACATTTGAGACGGTGCTATATATTTCTTTACTGCCCACAAGGGGCTAAACATAGAAGGGACAAACAAGAACAGACAAAAAGATTAAGTCGATTACATCGACCCCAGTGCGAAACTGGTACTTTATTTATCGACCCCGAAAGGATGAAAGGCAAAGTCGTCCTCGGCGGAATTTGAACACAGAACGTAGCGACGGGCGAAATACCGCGAAGCTCTTCGCCCGGCGTGCTAACGTCTCTGCCAGCTCGCCGCCTTATGAGACGGTGCTATAGATACTCATACAGACATAGTATTCCAAATCAAAAGGAGGCTATCCAGGTGATTGGTGAATTTGCCTAGCAACATATTGCAATCTCTTACCTCTCTTTTCTATCGCTACTACACGGGTCTCTGTCCTTGTGGGTCGCTGGATTCATGCAATTCCACTCAAGCACTTCTGATATACACCTACTTTCTTCAGTTTCAGCTTCTCCACTTCCATACACCGCACTAACCATTATTTCTAGTCTTTTCTTCCCAGAACGATAACTTCCTGGAATTTCCAACTTCGTTCCCCTTTCTGTTTTTATTTAATTTATCTTTCTTTCTTTTCTTTCTTTCATCAGCCGTAGATTTGCAGCTGTTCAAGAGGAATGTTAACTGGTTCCATCTCACCGATCCCAGAGATCAGAGACACGCCAAGATTATGGATGCATTTTCCATTTCTATAGAACTAACCGATAGTAATGTACAAACAGAAAAGAATTTCACCAAATATATGTAACAGAGCTTATGAATTCTTTAAATTTAAAGGTTTACTAAATCACTACACAGAATTTCTCGCTATAGATGAATTTGCTTAGAGATTCCAGAAACACATAACATTGTTCCTGTCAAATTTGTCGATTTTCGTTATGAGTTTTAGCTGTGTGATAATGGTTTGGGGCAGTCAGCCACGAGGAGCTATCGATTTCCTCGTAGAAAGAGCTTCTGTACTCATCATTTATGTAAGATGAGCGGAATTACCGCTGTGCAGGATGTTTGCAGTGGCCATCTATACCAAGCATTACAGAACAACATAGCAGTTATTTGGCCAATGATCCGTGCTACTAGGAATGTTTATCCATGTCTATAATTGGAGATTTTTAGATGTTTGGTTACGTTCGTATTTGGATAAAATCTGGAATTATTTCTTTGACATCTTGAAGACCTGTGCCGATTTAAGTAACTTCCTTGGAGGGAGTGTTTTCAATAATGACTCGGTTTGTGTAGTCGATGATGTCTTGGGATGCTTCAGCCATGCAGCATATCTATGGCAAGAAAGCCTGGTGGAACCCATCCCTCCCCAGGTTAAACTCATTTCTACAGCTGAGTGAACCGGAGCAATGTGAAATGAAGTGTTTTGCTCAATAACAAAATGGATCGCCCAGTCCAGAGATCGAAACCACAATCTTACAGTCGTGAATCCAACACCCAAACCACTAAGCAACACGCCTCCACTAGTGGAACTCATTTCTACAGCTGCGTGGACTGGAGCAACATGAAATGAAGTGTCTTGCTCAAGAACACAATGCATCACCCAGTCCAGGAATCGAAACCACAATCTTGTGATCGTGAGTCCAACACCCTAACCACTAAGCTACACACCTCCACTGTTCACATTTATAATGTGATTAAGTTAATGGTAAATGTTCACATTTACCTTTAACTATAAATTTTCATCATCATCCATTTTAAAATCCTCTTTTCTATGCTTGCATGGGTCAAGCAGAATTTGTTGAAACTGATGTTCAGTTTCCAAATGTATTTAGATTCAGAGTTAGAATTGTAGAAAGATGAGTGTGGTGTGCAGACATAGCTTTACAGGTACGCGTATACAGCACCATACGCATATGTAAAGATATTCATGTATGCATAGGCGTAGGAGTGGCTGTGTGGTAAGTAGCTTGCTTACCAATCACATGGTTCCGGGTTCAGTCCCACTGCGTGGCACCTTGGGCAAGTGTCTTCTACTATAGCCTCGGGCCGACCAAAGCCTTGTGAGTGGATTTGGTAGACGGAAACTGTATGTATGTATGTGTGCGTATATGTTTGTCTGTCCGTGTTTGTCCCCCACAACATCGCTTGATAACCGATGCTGGTGTGTTTACGTCCCCGTAACTTAGCGGTTCGGCAAAAGCGACCGATAGAATAAGTACTGGGCTTACAAAGAATAAGTCCTGGGGTCGATTTGCTCGAATAAAGGCGGTGCTCCAGCATGGCTGCTGTCAAATGACTGAATCAAGTAAAAGAAAAAGAGATACGTAGCATCAGTGTGGAGTAAACAAACGTGGTTCAGCGGCGTTGATGTCGAACACCGAGCTAGATTCCTTCATCTTAGAACGTATTCGCTTAACTCAGATCGCCCAAAATCTATTCATACCTACATTGAAATTTTTTCTCTTGAGTAAGGCAATTTGAATGATTTTGTTCGCTTAGCAATCGGTGAAACAATACAGAATAGAAAAACTCGACAGCAACTTATAGATTTTGAAGTTAATGCAAACATGAAGGGAATTGTCAAGAATTATTCACTTCTCTTTTTCCGATCTTTTTTCAATCACACACTCTCTATCTCTTTCTCTATCTCCTTCAATAAATATGTGTGGGAGGCATACAACTATATAAATATAAATCGAAATGTATAATATTGCTTAACCATTACGGACGATCTAATCGATCGGTTTTGTTCTGGGTATTAAATTGAATGGAAGATAACAACACAGTTATGTAATACATATTCGGCAGAGGAGATATGGAAAAGATATGGCAAAGAAATATGGCTACTGCTTTCCGTTATTAGAAGTAGAAAACCACATCCAGTTTGTGGGGGCTGTAAAAATAAACAAAGCGAACTAAACAAGGGTTATATAAAAAGTTAAGTCCCTGGACCCATAAGGTCTACAAGAGTTTTCTGAAATGCGTGTAGAGGTAAGGGGTTGGCGTTCATGCAAATTTGGAATGCAATTAGGAGTATTGTTTGTTCCTTCTCGAGCCATGCCTGGTTTCCCGGTTTCCTTGACGTATAGGGACCCCCACCTGGACGTGTGCCTCCACTAATTAGGAGTTTTACGTGTATAGGATCTTTGAGGCTATGGGTGCCGGATGTCTGTTTGTTTCTTTGTGTGTATTTTGGTTAAACTTTTTGCTGAGTTCTCGGGATAAGGGGATAAAAGAGGCGAACCCACAAACCGTATATAGTGTCACATCCAATAACAGTGAGAAGTTGCCATATTTCTTTAACATACCTGCCAACTCTGGCAAGAATTACATATTATCTGAGATCCGGTTAAATACTCAGTGCGAAACCGAATGGATATCTAATACTTTGGTTAATACGAGGTGACAGCGCCAAGCAGTGATGTGCATAAATTGTTACCAATTCAAATATGCTTCATGTGTATTCGAACTCGTAAGAAGGCCATTCTTGTGTTTTGTCATAGAGAAAATTTCTCGCTGCAAACAAATAGGTTTAAATACACTGTGTCACTTCACAGCGCTACCTAATCAGATTGTTTGATACATGCATTTTGGGAGTGGTTAACTCCTCTTCAGCTACAGAGTCCCGAAAGGCAGACCCTGAGAACTGACACGAGAGACTGATCCCTCTTATGGTGTCCCCGGGCATGCCACTGTATAACGCAACCAGTCATTGACGGAAATATCGTAAGCGGATCGCATATCACATGTCAGTTTCCAGAGTCTGTCTTTTGGGTCTCTGTTGCTGAAGAAGAGGTAACAACGTCGTAATGCATGTATGCAACTGTCTCGTTAGGGGTCGTTGTAAATGTATGTGCATATCTATATGTGTGTGTGTGTGTGAGTAAAATTTCCCAGTACCGTTAAGTTAATCGATATAGAGCTAAACTGGTGTAAGCTTGGATAGTATATC
>NC_043005.1:101614187-101636687 GCF_006345805.1 Octopus sinensis | reverse complement strand
TTCATCCTTTCGGGGTCGATAAATAAAGTACCAGTTTCGCACTGGGGTCTATGTAATCGACTTAATCCGTTTGTCTGTCCTTGTTTGTCCCCTCTATGTTTAGCCCCTTGTGCGTAGTAAAGAAATAGGTATTTTCCACTTTCATGTTAGTCCTTATATTTTTATACTTTATATTTATTACGTTCATATTCTTATATTTGTATATTTTCATCATCTAAGTTTTAATATAAATAAGTGATTATTTGAATGGAATAATATATCATGTCAGACATCTGAATTATGAATTTGCTTGTCTGAATGTTTAAGCCAAATATCTGAAACTTTTATCATATACCAAATTTATATATATACATATATATATATATATATGTATGTATGTATGTATGTATGTATGTATGTATGTATGTATGTATGTATGTATGTATGTATGTATGTATGTATGCATGTATGTATGGATGTATGTATGTATGTATGTCATAGTTCAATTTTTCCTCAAGAAACACTCAACACTTCTTCGTCCACATCGCCCACCCATCACCTACCAGCTTTCAAAAAGTTGAAATCTCCCAATATTTCACTTTTGGCTGAGATGGTCGACTTCAAATATACCAGACCACCACCAGAAAACCCGACATGCTAGAAACAACAAGTAAACGAGATTGTTTCTGAAGAAACATCCCCATTTTCAAAAGAAAATAAAAGTAAAACATTAGGAGTGTGTAACTTTTTGAAAGTGGTGAGGTGATGGGTAAAATTCTTGAAGTTTCGTACTGTCTGTTTTTTTTTCTCCATGGATTACCAAGAATAAATATTTGGAAAAAGAAAACTTGAATTTGGTGCGAGAAGGAGAAAATTAAATATTGAGAACGTATTTTGTTGGTGAAACCCTAATCTCTTGTATCGCAAACATAGGAATTGGAAAGAAATTAGGAATTAAAATAAGTAGTCGGCGGAAATGTCACCTCGGACATGCTAGAAAGAAGAGACAAAGGACAGAATTTCTGGGAAAGCATCCTTTTAACTTTATATCGAAGATCAGGTTTTTAAATATGTTCATCATAAACACAAATTACACAATAGAAAAAGACCATTTCAATCGGATTTGAGCTGTAAATTTGCGGGTGAACACTGCAATAAATAACATAATTGACACAGAAGTTTTACCTTGAGTGCTTGGCATTCCTCGTTTGAAGAAGCAAAGTTGTTAACTCGACATATATGTTATCATATGATTGTTCGTAAAATTTCATAAAATTGTTTTAATTTCTGTATGCTTTGAAGAGAACATAAATTGAAAGAGAGGATAAAGCGAAAAGGTGACATATAATTTGAGGTGCGGGGAGAAAGTAAAAGAGAGGTGAAAGTGTAAGATGTACGTGTATATGAAATAGACGCGTGAAAGAGAGAGAGAAAGAGAGAGTGAGTGGGTGAAGGTGTGTGTTGTGATGTATGAATTTTTTGCGTGTAATTGGCACTCACTCGTTCTCTCTCTCTCTCACTCTCTCTCTCTCTCTCTCTCTCTCTCTCTCTCTTACACACACACACATAATTTTTCATATACACGTATATAGCGGAGGTAAAGAATACGCACACCACCCGTTTTCGGCGTAACCCTAACCCTAAACACCAGGAGTGCGTATTGTTTACCTTCACCCATAAATACATACGCATACATCTTTTTTGTGCGTGAGAGAAAGAGAGAGCGTATGTGTTACTATAGTCCCTCATAACATATAAAAAAATGGATGTCTTTCAGGGATGTGGCTTATTTTAATACAATATTTATATGTACATTTTCATAACTGTTTGTTTGATTAGAATTCTACGCATGCATGAAACATCGGACGAAACATTGGAAGAAAATCGAAAAATTGTCCGAATATGACCTCAAAATTGTGCGACCCAACCTAGTTGACAAGGTTATTTTAGTTGTAAAAAAGAGTTGTTGAGTCAAAGACATAGTTTAATTGGTGGATAAGCAGCTTTCTTTATCATAATACAGATGTGATTAATTCGGAGAAATTTTACTTTCATTATTCACACATCATCACTCTCATAATGTAACACTTTGTAATTTTGGTTCAAATTGAAAGTGTGAAACTATTTTCATTTTGTAATGAAACGTGGTCGTTGTAGAGAAGTGTATTTGAAATAACTACAGCTGGTTGTTGAGATAACATAGAAAATATTTAAATGAAAATAAAGTTTACTTGACATGTGTAATTGATTTGATTGTTCTGTTGCAGGTTCAATCCATGGAATATTAAAAAGATACCCATCTTGTCCACTCCACAGAATAATAGTATACTGGGGAGCATAGTAAGAGGGATGAGTCTGTGAAACACATTTAAGTTTGCTATCTCGAATATGAATGAGAGTATCAAGATTTTCGTTGGGATCACCAACCATAAGGGTGATTACTTCATTAGATGTGGGCCCATTAAACAGCGTAAAGCATTCTTTATTATGGTTTAGTATAGACGTAACGAATGCAGAAACACACACACGCACTCATAGAATTGATAATATTGAAAACAGCAAAATGTACACATACGAAGTTCAAGCGAAACGAAATGTAGTCAATATCGACGCAAAACATACTTTCTTTAGCATATACTATAAAAAAATTGCAAAGTCACCAGTTCAGCAAAAGTTACTATTTGTCACAAAGTACAGAAAGTCAACATTTATTTGGAACCTGTACTGAATGTTATAAAATTCACGATTGAATATCACGGTGAAGAAAGTGTAAGTCCAAGAAATTTCAGAAGGCATAATTCAATTTTTCATGCAAAAATAATTCATTTTACAATTTTGAAACGAACGCTAAACCAAGTGTATAGAAAGGCAGTTGCTGTTGTTGTGAACATTAATTTAAAATATTTCCTGAAGGATGTATGTAGCAAGATATAAATTAATTTGACATTACTATATGTTTTTTTATTACTTGTGTAGCGTTATAGGCTGTAGAATAAATATTGACGAACGAAGTAAAAGGGTTGTGCGACGTTGATAATCACAGAGTTGAAGAAGCTTAGGAGGACTGTTAAAGATCATCTTGAACCTGGTTAGAAGTGGAATAACTTTTCTGTAAATATATTGAAAAAGCCGCTGAGGCTTTCTACTTTGCCAAGTTTCCGAATAATAAACAGAATGACATTTTCTTTTTCATATATTTGTGAGTATTGTGAGTGGTGTTGAATCAGCCAAATCTTCATGTTAGTAATACTTCAAAGTAAACGCTGTTGTTCGTTTAAAGTCCAGGCCGCATCTAAACTTTCAATATCGGCGCCTTTCACTGTTAGGCGAGAGAAAGTTACATACATAAACTAAGACACACATTCATTAACGCACACCTGAATCCTATCTCTGTCTCTGTGTGTGTCAGTTGTCACAAAAATGTGTGTACACTGACAGACATGTACTTGTCAGTCATCAGCCTGACGTACGTAACGAACGCGCGAACACAGTCAGATAGAAAATGTGACGTCATCCTCGATGTGGTGGTGATATAAGAATGTTGTTTATGATAGGTGACTGAAAAAAAAATGACATCTTAAACTTTTCTAATACAAATATGTGAATGAAAATATAGGTAGTCAAAAACTTACTGAATCATTTGGTACCCCATACGTCAAAATCGGCAACTCGGTTTTGGAATGCATAAAGAACATATGCACACACACACACATACACATACACACATATACAAACTCTCTTATATATATATATATATATATATATATATATATATATAAGCATAGTCATCACTAAAGTGACGGATGGTGCTAGTGAACAGTAGTATTGCTAGAAATAAGAGTTAAATCAATTCTTAGCCACGTGAGAGCACTTTTCTAAGGATTCACAAGGGGTCGTTAGAAAGCTACTTACACGTGGCTAAGAGTTGTTTTGACTCTTATTTCTAGCAATGCTGGTGTGGACTAGCACCCTCCGTCACTTTAGTCATGACTATACTTGTAGCCTCTTCGTTCTAAATTACGAATAACCACCTCAATATTTTATATTTATATAGGTGCAGGAGTGGCTATGTGGTAAGCGGTTTGCTTACCAACAACATGATACCGGATTCAGCCTTGCGAGTGGATTTGGTGGGCGGAAACTAAAAGAAGCTCGTCGTATATGAGTGTGTGCGTGTGTGTGTGTGTGTATTTCTCTCACCACCATCGCTTGACAACCGATGTTGGTGTGTTTACGTCCCTGTAACTTAGCGGTTCGGGAAAAGATACCTATAGAATAAGTCCTGGGGTCGATTTGTCCCGCATGGCCGCAGTCAAATAAAAGAATAAAAGAATATATATATATGTGTATGTGCGTATGTGTGTGCATGTATTACATATACATATATAAATATACATATATACACACACACACACACACACACACACACACACACATATACACACATACATATATATATATATATATATATATATATACAGAGCATCTGGCTTTTGAATCCCTGGAGCTGTTTGAGATATGTACTACAGTCAATATCTCACCTGAGATAGTACAGTATTGTTTGTCTTTTCTCATTTACGGATATTTGAATGTCTTTTTAGACAAGCGTGTTATATGAGCGTGTTTGGTGGAGTGATCTTTATGTTATCTGAGCCAGCTACATGAAGATGAGTTCTGATATATAAACTTTAACCAGCCTTAGAAAGGGCACAGGTTACCATATGTTGTGCAACTGAAGTATGACACAAATTCTGTGATACATTAGTTATTTTCCCATAGTTCTCTTTTCATTTTTGCATACCTTCGTTTCCTTTCAAAAATGTTTTACCTCAGACCAGACTTTTTACGCGCTATCTCCATGTGATAACACCAATTTATTCACTATCTTTGTATGGTGTTATCACCTCCTCAATAGTAGTTTTTAGTTATCAAGTTACTATATAGTGTTTTGTTTCATCACCGTTTTTGCCTCCCAGCAAATACTCCACTAAACAAAATATGTTTAGGAATACATTCGTTCTTCATCCGTACTAAATTATCAGTATACCTCAGGTAAGTGAGAAACCAACACACACATATACACACTCACACACACGCACATATATATATACACACACATAAGGTCCATACTTATATATGTATGTGTATGCGTGTGTGTGTATACAAATGCGCACATATATATATATATATATATATATATATATATATATATATATATACATATGTGCGCACACACACACATAAAGAGACAGACAAAAAGACAAACAGATAGATAGATAAATAGATAGATTTAACACGTATAGAAGTTACTTATTATATCCCATTAATCACGGAATATTGTCAGTATTTTCTCTCAAGCGGAACCAAGATGCATTCTGAGAACAGAAAATCTACAATTTCTTCATTTTAGAAGGGAATATCTACGTTCAAAATGGATATGAGTATCAACACTTTGATATGGCACGCTTGAATAATTGTGAAGATCTCTTCACATGAAACCATTGGTTGCCTTGTTGACCCATAAATAAAGAATATTTACCTATCAATGCTGTATACAATACTCATTCTCACTGTTCGATATTAACATGTGTGTATGTGTGAGTGTGTGCGTGTGTATGTGTGTGAATGAGAGAGAGAGAGTGTGTGTGTGTGTGTTTGTGTGTGTGTGTGTGTGTTCACTACGACCAGCCTATTATTACTACCGATGAAACAACCTGCGTGAACACCAAAACCAATACAACCGCCGCAATTACCAACACACCGAATAACAAACAGTAACAGTAACAAACAATTCTATGGAAAAGGTAAGCAACCTTATCTGAAATAGAATACAATCCCGTGAGCTGAAGTGATACTCAAGTGTATTTTAAAAGTTGAATGAAATGTCTTTGATCTAAAATCAATCAGAATTCGCTTGAAATAAATCAGCAAAACAATGCAATTAACTAGAACAATACGACCATTTCCATCACTAGTTATAGCTCACCAGCATCAACACCAGCATCTCCAACACTACCAACCTATTTTGAGTAAGCAATTTGCAACGATATCAACATCAGCATGAAAGTAGCTACACACTTCCTTTGTCAACACGACGGTGAGTATTCGTGTGTGTGTGTGCGTGCATGTGCCTGTGTGTGTGTGTGTATGTGAAACAGAGAGCAGAGCTACGAGTTTCTGTGGCTCAAGTCAGAAGCGCAAAGGACGAAGCATCCATGAGCCTAATAAACCTTGAATGCGCTGTAATCGTAGGACTTCCACCCGCTTTGCTCTTTCACCATTTCTCCTTCTCGTTACCACTCTTACATCGATAGGAATGAGACAACAATTATTTGTGTTCTAACGAAACAGTTCTTTCTTAGTGCAATTATTTTTTCAATAAATATTTGTGAGCAATTAATCATTACCGGAGATAGATTTATCTGCAATTCAAGATGTCTGGGTAGAAGTCATGAAGTGAAAATGATGGAGGAGCTGCAGAAAGAAACTGTAAAAAAAATGCTAACACTGGGTATTAATGTTACTAAAACACTTGAGGCGGGAACAAAAGTTTAATCACATTTCCAAAACATCAAAATTTGAAAAGTTTACAGGAGGAATAATATAGGACGATATATCAAAAAGTTCCGGGTCTAGCTATGTTTAATAAAAATTAACTTCTTTGCCTAAGTTTAACATCACATCCTTCGAAATAGTCACCTTGCACATCAATACACCAGTCCTAGAGTTTCTGCCTCTTCTGGAATCTGGCCTGGAAGTTATCCGTAAGCGAGTCTAGGACTTTCTGCAATTCGCTGGATCTCGGCAACATTGTTAAAACGGCGGCCTTTGAGCTGCATTTTCATCTTGGGGAAGAGATGGAAGTCCGCTCCATTAACTGCACGGGCACAATTTTCAGCATTGAATGGAGTCTGGAATAATGTATGGCCAAATAGTGTTTGTGACTTTACAAGTTTTCCAGATGTGGGAATTCTACATAAAACTCAGAAAGATATTGTGACATATTGTGACACTTGCAAATCTACAGCGTTTGAATAAGACACAGAGAATGGTGTGATTGAATTGCTTATACCCCGCAGAGTATATTCTTACTATAAAAGAAGATATAAGAAGTTGACTACTGTTTGAGAGTTAATGGTTGAATGAGAGCTACAGGAATAATGAAGGATGCTGTCTTCTAGCTCAACGAAGAGATGATGCGACCAGAAAAAGAGCAAGCTGGGAATACGAAGATTTTACGAAGTCCACTTCAATCCACTGCAAAGAATGTTATTAAGGATTTGCTCTTATACAGGATAGTGGGCAACTTTTTGCTGATACCAACCTTAATCATAAAAGTAGCATAAAAATTTCAAGAGGAGTTTAGAGTGAGCGCTATTCCAATACTGCTACAGTACAGGGGAGTGATATTCCATAAGCATCAAAACATTTTGGATAAATTCTTCTCCACTCAGATAGATTTTGGTAGTAATGAACTATAAGCTAGAACAGTGGTTCCCAAAGTGGGCCGTGCCACTCCACTTCCCTAGGGACGGTGGAAAAATCCAGGAGGACGTTGAAGAAAAATGAGACGATAATGGGGTGACCAAAACAGATCAATGGATGTAAAAATAAACAAACAAAATAAAAGGTTAATTAGGTTAAGATTTATTTATGAAATACCGTTGCTTTAAATTTGCTGCAGAAAATGGTCTATGTCTGTGAGGTGAGAGGGGTTGCCACTAGGAATGTGGTTTTAGAACCAAGAGGGCGGCAGACTGAAAACGTTTGGCAACCACTGAGCTAGAAGACAGCATCCTTCATTATCCCTGTAGCTCTCATTCAACCATTAACTCTCAAACAGTAGTCAGCTTCTTTTATGGTAAGAACATACTCTGTTACGATATTATGATTCTTATTTCTTCTCAAACACATTTCCCTTCAAACATTGGTACGCATGACTAGTTTACTACGCATGCTCAGAAATTGTTGCTTTGTTGCATATCCACCGAAACGTATTATCAATATATAATACGAAAAACAACGGAAAAATTACTTTCACGTTACAGTAAGTTATTCAATAACCCAGAGCTCATTCCTCCTTCTACGTGCAGGATGCCTTGTGTGTGCGCGTGTGCGTAAGCCTGTGTGTGTGCATGTATGTGCGTGTGTGTGCATGCGTGTATGTGTGTGTGTACAGATAGATAGATAGATAGATAGATAGATATATGGATAGATAGATAGATAGATAGATAGATAGATAGATAGATAGATAAATACTTAGAAGACAGACATAAACAGATACATGTATATTTGTATTATGAGTGTATGTGTATGTATATATATATATATATGTATGTATGTATGTATGTATGTATGTATGTATGTATGTATGTATGTATAATTAAAACAAGAAAAATAGAATGAGAATGTGTTTTTAATATATCAGTTTACATTTGTTATATCAGAATTCTATCCAATCACTCGCGAAAGCATTTACCTGTGGATTTCCTTCATAGGGGTAAGACCAATGCGAAATAATTATTATATATAGATATTTGGACATACAGATAGATAGACAGATAGATAGATAGATAGATAGATAGATAGATAGATAGATAGATAGATATCAAACTCGACAGCCTACTCCACTTTTCGCTCGAAGCTGGAATTGTCATCTGAACAGTGCAGCGTGGTGTGATTAAAATGCAATAAGTCTATCCATTGTACCCAATGTATTGCGTTCTGCATGAGATAATGATTCCACTATGCACTGTTCAAATACCTTTCATACATCTTATACATAATATAAAGGCGTGGCTGTATGGTACGAAGCTTGCTACCCTTCTATATGGTTCCGAGTTCAGTCCCACTGCGTGGCAACTTGAGCAAGTGTCTTCTACTATAGCCTCGGGCCGACCAAAGTCATATGAGTGGATTTGGTAGACGGAAACTGAAAGAAACCCGTCGCATATATATATATATATATATATTTATATTTAAGTAGTTGAATGAATTATCTTAGTATGGATAATTCGGTTAACCGATACCTGGGTAGCAAATTCACGTCAGAAAAACACGGTTGGAGCTACATGCCAAGGGTAGAGATCACGTGCTTTCGTGTGGAAATTTGTGTTTTTTTAATACAAATAAATGAAAGAATGGAATTGAACGACGATTTAACAAAATTCCTTTATTCTCGACATATGTTTCGAAGGCTGCATATTCCTAATTTCGAAGGAATAATTATGCCGCCTTCTCATCAGGAAAAACAAGGAACTTATGTCAGCATCAAGATGAACAAAAACTTTTAGATGACTGCCCACACGGAGCCCATAGCGATAACGAGTGTTTCTTTAAAATATTCCGTTATAAGCAGTGACGTCAAAAATGTTTGAATGTAGAAGTTTCTAGAAGGTTCAAGGGTTCAAACAAGGTTGGAGGAGAGAGGTCTAAGAATGGGAAGGTGATAGGGTGCAAGTCATATGAATGGTGATTTGTTGTTGTCTTCTTTTGTGATTGAGTGCCTATGTGTGTGTATGTATATAACTGCATTCGTGTCTATGTGTGTGTATGTGTGCGTGATTATGTGTGTGGTTGGGTAGATGCCAAAACCAAACAGTGGTGAAGTGACAGGTTTGTGTCTGTGTGTTTGATTGTGCTTACGATAGAGAGAGAGGAGGGCGAGGTAGAGAGACAAAGTAAAACATATCTCAATGAATTGGGTAGTTGTCCTTTATGAGTATAAAAATTTGACTATGGGGGTGATGTATAAATGGAACCAAATTATTAAAATTCAAGGAAGTTATCTGTATTATATAAATATATATATTTATACATATATGTATTTATATATATATATTATATATATATATATATATATATATATATATTATATAATATATATATAATATATATATATAAGTATATATATATGTATGTATGTATTTGTGTGTCTGAGTGTGTGTGTGTGTGTGTGTCTGAGTTTGTGCCCCCTTCATCGCTTGACAACCGATTCTGGTGAGTTTATGTCCACATAATGTAAGGTTCTGCATAAGAGACCGATAGAATAAGTACCAGGCTTACAAAGAATAAGTCCTCGGGTCGAGGTCTTCGGTTTAAAACCCTTAAATGCGGTGCTCCAGCATGGTTGTAGTAATATGACTGAAACAATAAAAGAATAACAGAATAAATGAATATATTTATAATAATATACGAGCGAGAGGGGGGTAGAAAAGCTCCTGGCTTTGGATGAAAGAAAATAGAGGAGGATCAGTTAATTGTGGTTTCATGCAGACTATTGTCCCCTCTCAAATTCACATAATTTAAATTTTCTAACCACTGTAACAGAAATTGAAAGGTGCGCCTCAAACCAAGGCCTTCGCGATACCCTTAACGCCAAAAACCTTTCAAGCCCGCCCCCCGTACGTATGTATATATATATATATAATATATATATATATATATATATAATATATATATATATATATATATATGTATGTATGATGTATGTATGTATGTATGTATGTATGTGTGTGATAGATCGTTGGCCACTACACACACTTTTTTCTCTCCTTGCTTCTCTCCTTGTTTTTTCTGTGTTCCTTTCTATAGAAGAGCGTAGGCTCGAAACTTAAAAGACTTTTTCTATTCCTAAGCGTTACTCTAATACATCTGTTTGTTTTATACACCACCTGTCTTTGTCTTGTTTTTTTCGTAAACTCTCCCTATATATACACATACTTATATACATACACATACTATCACCACACACATATATTTATATATATATATATATATATATAATAATATATATATATATATATATATATCCGTAATAATGAAGGGTGGAAATTAATTAATTGGAAAAATTATCAATTACACCAAGTAGTCTTCGGCATGTAAAAGCCTCATTCGAGGAAAATTTAAGTAATACTAAGCAATAAGGGTTTAGCAACGAGTTGCCTTACCACATACCGAATTTAGAAATAGCAGTCAAAGGGTTATAGCTATTTCTTCTACAAAAAAGGGAGATCTCAGTAAAAACAGCATTTGGAAGGCAGACACAAACAGGTAAGAGAGAATGAATTGACTGCAATCTATCATACATTTTTTTAGTTATCCACGGACGTACGTTTCGAAATCAAGTTTTAAGGAAAGCATAAGAATTAGATATTAAATATTAAATAATAAATAATTCTATCTTACCGAAACTTCTTTTCTCTTCAGCGTAGAATACTATAATCATAAATGATTATATATTGAATTTTGAGATACCAGAAGGCACCAACTCCACTCAGTATCAGAGCGAGCTAGAATCCGCAACTGGTATCACCGAATTCAATTTGTGAATGAAACGATTGTGTCAACAGCCCTTCCCACCGCGTGTAGCCAAAACAAGATGCTGTGGTCATCTACTGAGATAAAATATGGTTATCCGTAATAATGAAGGGTGAAATTAATTAATTTGGAAAAATTATCAATTACACCAAGTAGTCTTCGGCATGTAAAAGCCTCATTCGAGGAAAATTTAAGTAATACTAAGCAATAAGGGTTTAGCAACGAGTTGCCTTACCACATACCGAATTTAGAAATAGCAGTCAAAGGGTTATAGCTATTTCTTCTACAAAAAAGGGAGATCTCAGTAAAAACAGCATTTGGAAGGCAGACACAAACAGGTAAGAGAGAATGAATTGACTGCAATCTATCATACATTTTTTAGTTATCCACGGACGTACGTTTCGAAATCAAGTTTTAAGGAAAGCATAAGAATTAGATATTAAATATTAAATAATAAATAATTCTATCTTACCGAAACTTCTTTTCTCTTCAGCGTAGAATACTATAATCATAAATGATTATATATTGAATTTTGAGATACCAGAAGGCACCAACTCCACTCAGTATCAGAGCGAGCTAGAATCCGCAACTGGTATCACCGAATTCAATTTGTGAATGAAACGATTGTGTCAACAGCCCCTTCCCACCCGCGTGTAGCCAAAACAAGATGCTGTGGTCATCTATGAGATAAAATATGGTTATCCGTAATAATGAAGGGTGAAATTAATTAATTTGGAAAAATTATCAATTACACCAAGTAGTCTTCGGCATGTAAAAGCCTCATTCGAGGAAAATTTAAGAATATACTAAGCAATAAGGGTTAGCAACGAGTTGCCTTACCACATACCGAATTTAGAAATAGCAGTCAAAGGGTTATAGCTATTTCTTCTACAAAAAAGGGAGATCTCAGTAAAAACAGCATTTGGAAGGCAGACACAAACAGGTAAGAGAGATGAATTGACTGCAATCTATCATACATTTTTTTAGTTATCCACGGACGTACGTTTCGAAATCAAGTTTTAAGGAAAGCATAAGAATTAGATATTAAATATTAAATAATAATAATCTATCTTACCGAAACTTCTTTTCTCTTCAGCGTAGAATACTATAATCATAAATGATTATATATTGAATTTTGAGATACCAGAAGGCCCAACTCTCCACTCAGTATCAGAGCGAGCTAGAATCCGCAACTGGTATCACCGAATTCAATTTGTGAATAACGATTGTGTCAACAGCCCCTTCCCACCCGCGTGTAGCCAAAACAAGATGCTGTGGTCATCTACTGAGATAAAATATGGTTATCGTAATAATGAAGGTGAAATTAATTAATTTGAAAAATATCAATTACACCAAGTAGTCTTCGGCATGTAAAAGCCTCATTCGAGGAAAATTTAATGTAATACTAAGACAATAAGGGTTTAGCAACGAGTTGCCGTTACCCCTATACCACGATATAGAACCTAGATTCAACAGGTATATAGTTTAGGTTCTATGCTAAAAATGGAAAGCATTTCGTTCTCAAAAAAGGAGAGTTCTCGTAATTAAAACAGCATTGCGATTTGGCAGACAGACATACACAACAGGTAAGAGAGAATGAATTGACTGCAATCTATCATACATTTTTTTAGTTATCCACGGACGTACGTTTCGAATCAAGTTTTAAGGAAAGCATAAGAATTAGATATTAAATATTAAATAATAAATAATTCTATCTTACCGAAACTTCTTTTCTCTTCAGCGTAGAATACTATAATCATAAATGATTAGATATTGAATTTTGAGATACCAGAAGGCACCAACTCCACTCAGTATCAGAGCGAGCTAGAATCCGCAACTGGTATCACCGAATTCAATTTGTGAATGAAACGATTGTGTCAACAGCCCCTTCCCACCCGCGTGTAGCCAAACAAGATGCTGTGGTCATCTACTGAGATAAAATATGGTTATCCGTAATAATGAAGGTGAAAATTATTAATTTGGAAAAATATCAATTACACCAAGTAGTCTTCGGCATGTAAAAGCCTCATTCGAGGAAAATTTAAGTAATACTAAGCCATAAGGGTTTAGCAACGAGTTGCCTTACCACATACCGAATTTAGAAATAGCAGTCAAAGGGTTATAGCTATTTCTTCTACAAAAAAGGGAGATCTCAGTAAAAACAGCATTGGAAGGCAGACACAACAGGTAAGAGAGATGAATTGACTGCAATCTATCATACATTTTTTTAGTTATCCACGGACGTACGTTTCGAAATCAAGTTTTAAGGAAAGCATAAGAATTAGATATTAAATATTAAATAAAAATAATAGTTTCGGTAAGATAGAATTATTTATTATTAATATTTAATATCTAATTCTTATGCTTTCCTTAAAACTTGATTTCGAAACGTACGTCCGTGGATAACTAAAAAAATGTATGATAGATTGCAGTCAATTCATTCTCTCTTACCTGTTTGTGTCTGCCTTCCAAATGCTGTTTTTACTGAGATCTCCCTTTTTTGTAGAAGAAATAGCTATAACCTTTGACTGCTATTTCTAAATTCGGTATGTGGTAAGGCAACTCGTTGCTAACCCTTATTGCTTAGTATTACTTAAATTTTCCTCGAATGAGGCTTTTACATGCCGAAGACTACTTGGTGTAATGATAATTTTTCCAAATTAATTAATTTCACCCTTCATTATTACGGATAACCATATTTTATCTCAGTAGATGACCACAGCATCTTGTTTTGGCTACACGCGGGTGGGAAGGGGCTGTTGACACAATCGTTTCATTCACAAATTGAATTCGGTGATCCAGTTGCGGATTCTAGCTCGCTCTGATACTGAGTGGAGTTGGTGCCTTCTGGTATCTCAAAATTCAATATATAATCATTTATGATTATAGTATTCTACGCTGAAGAGAAAAGAAGTTTAGGTAAGATAGAATATTTATTATTTAATATTTAATATCTAATTCTTATGCTTTCCTTAAACTTGATTTCGAAACGTACGTCCGTGGATAACTAAAAAATGTATGATAGATTGCAGTCAATTCATTCTCTCTTACCTGTTTGTGTCTGCCTTCCAAATGCTGTTTTTACTGAGATCTCCTTTTTGTAGAAGAAATAGCTATAACCCTTTGACTGCTATTTCTAAATTCGGTATGTGGTAAGGCAACTCGTTGCTAAACCCTTATTGCTTAGTATTACTTAAATTTTCCTCGAATGAGGCTTTTACATGCCGAAGACTACTTGGTGTAATTGATAATTTTTCCAAATTAATTAATTTCACCCTTCATTATTACGGATAACCATATTTTATCTCAGTAGATGACCACAGCATCTTGTTTTGGCTACACGCGGGTGGGAAGGGGCTGTTGACACAATCGTTTCATTCACAAATTGAATTCGGTGATACCAGTTGCGGATTCTAGCTCGCTCTGATACTGAGTGGAGTTGGTGCCTTCTGGTATCTCAAAATTCAATATATAATCATTTATGATTATAGTATTCTACGCTGAAGAGAAAAGAAGTTTCGGTAAGATAGAATTATTTATTATTTAATATTTAATATCTAATTCTTATGCTTTCCTTAAACTTGATTTCGAAACGTACGTCCGTGGATAACTAAAAAATGTATGATAGATTGCAGTCAATTCATTCTCTCTTACCTGTTTGTTGTCTGCCTTCCAAATGCTGTTTTTACTGAGATCTCCCTTTTTGGTGAAGAAGAAATAGCTATAACCCTTTGACTGCTATTTCTAAATTCGGTATGTGGTAAGGCAACTCGTTGCTAACCCTTATTGCTTAGTATTACTTAAATTTTCCTCGAATGAGGCTTTTACATGCCGAAGACTACTTGGTGTAATTGATAATTTTTCCAAATTAATTAATTTCACCTTCATTATTACGGATAACCATATTTTATCTCAGTAGATGACCACAGCATCTTGTTTTGGCTACACGCGGGTGGGAAGGGGCTGTTGACACAATCGTTTCATTCACAAATTGAATTCGGTGATACCAGTTGCGGATTCTAGCTCGCTCTGATACTGAGTGGAGTTGGTGCCTTCTGGTATCAAAATTCAATATATAATCATTTATGATTATAGTATTCTACGCTGAAGAGAAAAGAAGTTTCGGTAAGATAGAATTATTTATTATTTAATATTTATATCTAATTCTTATGCTTTCCTTAAAACTTGATTTCGAAACGTACGTCCGTGGATAACTAAAAAAATGTATGATAGATTGCCAGTCAATTCTCTCTTACCTGTTTGTGTCTGCCTTCCAAATGCTGTTTTTACTGAGATCTCCCTTTTTTGTAGAAGAAAAGCTATAACCCTTTGACTGCTATTTCTAAATTCGGTATGTGGTAAGGCAACTCGTTGCTAAACCCTTATTGCTTAGTATTATATATATATATATATATATAATATATATATAGTATACATGGATATATGTATGTTTTAGAGACCCAGTAGAATGTAAGCTGTAAGCTAGAAGAGTATAAATATTATATGTCGTAGATGAGAAATGAAAATTTAGTTTTACATCGTGTTCCGAATCATGACAAAGAAAACTTGGATATCAGCCTTACCGTTTCAAGAAACTACACCTCCACCGCCACCCCTCCCCGTCACAAAACCACCACCATCAACAACAACAACAACAACAGCAACAATTTAAAGCATCGGGGCAACAAGATGTCATGTGAGGAAGCCGAACTGTCAAGATAGCTATGCTAAAAGGACAATGATATTCAAATAAATACTGAACTAATGTCCATAAATATTGGAATTCTTGCTCGGATAAGAGAAAAATTATTGCATTCGACGTCTTTGAGGTCATCTTCTGTCTGCTTCAGTAACAACCACCTTTCTCTTCTCTTTGTATAGTTGTTTGTTTGTAGGCATATATATATATGTGTGTGTGTGTGTGTGTGTGTGTGTGTGTGTGTGTGTGTGTGTGAATATCTGTGCGTGTGTGTGTATATATCTGTGCGTGTGTATGTGGTGCATGCATACAGGCACGCGCGTATGCACACAAACAAATATTTATATATATATATATATATATATATAATATAGCAGATAGATAGATGAATAGATAGATCGATGAATAAATAAACAGATAGAAAGTTAGATAGATAGATAGATAGATAGATAGATAGATAGAGAGAGAGAGAGAGAGAGAGAGAGATGTATGAATATGAATATCCATGCAAATATATGAATAAATATATATACAAATTTGCTTATCTATGTAAATTGCCTGAGAGACTTGCATGGTGTGGATGTGGGTTTCTTTAAAACTAAACTGGATCGCTTCTTGTCGGGGGTCCCAGATGAACCTACCTCACGACAGGAGACACAGATGCGGGCAGCGGCATCGAACTCCCTTGTTCACCAAGAGCCACGGATCAGAGGTGGGTTCACATATTAGTGTAGCTCATTCAGCGGTGGTGCCCCAGCATGGCCGCGGCCTTCGGGCTAAAACATTTTTAAGGATTTAAGGATTTAAGGATATATATATTAATATATATATATATATATGTATGTATGTATGTATATATATATAATTATATATATGTATATATATATATATATATATATATATATATATATATTATATATATGTATATATATATATATATATATATATATATATATATATTTATATATATATATGTATGTATGTATGTATATATATACATGCATATGTATATATCTATGCTTATGTATGTATATACATATTTATATATATATTATACTATTCATATATATTGGTGTGACGGTCACATAGTCACATATATTCCTATGTGTTCAGTACGTACTGAACTCTAAAACTATGTGATTCTCATAAATCTTTCATCGTAGATATCGCCCACTGATAAGGCATGTAAAGTTGAAATACTTACGCAATTAGGATATTATTGGTATTTGTTTTGTGTTTTTAAATATACTTTATCTGACATTCGATTTCATTTTTTTTTAACTTTCAGCTTGATAAAAAGAAAATGAGAAGAAAAGTTCTGTGGTTCAAAAGAGTTACTTTAAAATTCATATTAAAAGTGAGAGGAACCAGGGTTTACAGACTCTAAGGTATAAGCATTTATATCAGACATGATGTTTTATGTTGAGATTCGTGTAACTATATAAAATCACATGCAAACAGTTTAGAACACAGAAGCACAAAAATGTTTACAAAGCACAAAATGTTTGGCTGTAATCTACCAATCTGCTATCTATTCTTTTGTGCGTGTGCGCATGTATATATATATATATAATATATATATATATATAGCAATAATAATTCTCTAAACGAGATATAGACAGTAACTGCTCCATAACAAAAGGGACATTAGCCATTTGAATGTGGCTAGGGACAGGGCAGGGCGGTGGGGGTGTTACTGATGCATTTAGCCCCAGGCGATCATCAACGTCACCAGATAGGCTGACACCATCACGGTGTCCTCTATCCTTCAAATGGAGATCATTCCCCGAAGAAGCGGATGCCACATACGGACCCAGGTTTCGAGGTGTTTGCCTCTCATCAACGTATGGTAGGCACCGCCCCTCGACGAACGACTCTCTGTGCAGGATATTTATATATAGATTTTCACGTAAATACATTTACTGATTTCGAAAATCTCTCGTTTAGAGAATTATTATTGTGTCGAACAGATTTTCGAAATCAGTAAATGTATTTACGTGAAAATCTATATAAATATCCTGCACAGAGAGTCGTTCGTCGAGGGCGGTGCCTACCATACGTTGATGAGAGGCAAACACCTCGAAACCTGGGTTCGTATGTGGCATCCGCTTCTTCGGGGAATGATCTCCCTTTGAAGGATAGAGGACACCGTGATGGGTGTCAGCCTATCTGGTGACGTTGATGATCGCCTGGGGCTAAATGCATCAGACACCCCCACCGCCCTGCCCTGTCCCTAGCACATTCAAATGGCTAATGTCCCTTTTGTTATATATATATATATATATATATATTATATATATATATATATATACGAGGGGGCGTTCAATAAGTAATGCCCCTGACCCACTTCCCATAGCAGTAGAGCAACGAAACTTTGGCACAGTTATTAGCTTTTTCTACATAGGAACCACCCAGAGTTACGCATTTCTCCCATTGCTTGATGCAGCTCTGGAGACTGTTTTTGTAGAAGACCCCAGCTTGGTCCTCCAGCCTGAACGTGACTTCAGAAAATCAAAGGCTGCATCATCTGGGAAACGCTTTCCTTTCAAAAACAACTTCATGGCTGGGAAGAGTGTGAAAATCAGAGGGTGCAAGGTCAGGAAAGTAGGGGGATGGGGGAGGAGTTCATAGCCATACGCCTGTGCTTCTGATCTGGCGACAAGCGAGTTGTGGACCGGAGCGTTGTCCTGCAGGAGGAGGATGCCTTTGCTGATCTTGCCCCGCCTCTTGATTTTGATAACTTCTCTTAATTTCCTCAAAAGTGAAGCATAATAGGCTCCTGTAATTGTGGTACCCTTTGCCAGGAAATATGTCATCACTACTCCGTCCTGGTCCCAGAAGACTGTGAGCATGACCTTGCCAGCGGAGGGCTGCACCCTTGCCTTCTTTGGAGGGGGTGAGTCACGGTGCTTCCACTGCCTTGACTGGGCTTTGGTCTCTGGATCATCGTCATGGACCAAGGTTTCATCCTGTGTAATCACTCTTTTGAAAAATTTTGACTCATCTTCTTGGCACATCTCCAAATTCACCCTCGAGCACTCGACGCGTTCTTGCTTCTGGAAAGGCGTGAGCAACTTGGGAATCCATCTGGCAGACACCTTTTGCATATGCAAATGGTCATGAATGATAGTTTCCACAGACCCGGTACTAATCTTGACCTCATGGGCTATTTGGCGAATAATTATGCGTCGATCTTCCAAAATGGCAGCCTCAAATTGACGGACAGATGCCTCATCAATGGCAGAAGGATCGACCAGATCTGGGAGCTGTTTCCACTGAGTTCCGACTATATATACATACTTGTACATATATATATATTGGGAGAGTTCACGAAATAAAAAGAAAAGACGAAGACAGGTGGTGTATAAAACAAACAGATGTATTAGTATAACGCTCAGGAATTGAAAAAGTGTTTTTAAGTTTCGAGCCTACGCTTCCTACAGAAAGTTTAGTGGCTAATGATTATATATATTATATATATATATAATATATATATATATATTATATAATATATATATATAGATATAGTTAATCCAAACAAGAAAGCACAAAAAAAAAACAACAACGCGAGGACGTGGAACAAATATAGTATTATTGGACGCTCAGGAAAGAGGGGAAGAAGGAGGATTTAACGTTTCGAGCGGAGCTCTTAGTCAGAAACATAGGAGAAGGAAAGATCCAGAGAAGGGAAGACAGAGGAAAAAGATCGCCAACGGTACACACGAGGTCACATTTTGAAAGATATATATATATATATATAGTGATATACAAAGTGTAAATAACGACTATCGTCGGTTGGCACATAAAACCACTGGTCAGAAACAGCTCGTTTGTTGAAATTCTAAAGAAAGCCAGTGGTTCATTTAGGTTCAAATATCCGGTTGCTTCTCGCTGATGAGACACATGTTGAAACATGCTGTTGTTCTCCTGTGACGTGCACAACAGCAACTAGCACATTTGCGTTAGAATCTGCCAGAACATATTGAGAATAGATATGCAAACCGTGTGTGAGTGTGTGTATGTATGTATTGACATCTAAGTTCCTCGTAGACACGGTAGTTAGTAATTCTTTTCGATATATTGTCCTCAAATGCTCTATGAATTATAAATTCTTTTAGGTTTATGCAATTAAAAATTTACCGAAAGAACCATTTTCTGATAGACAAATATACTTGAGCATTCTTCGTATTAAGATTTTCGCTGGAGAGTGTTATGCTTTGAGAGCTATGTTTCTTATTGGCTAACATCTAAATGATAGAATCCAACTGTGATTAACTGCATATGTCAACTTTGAAGGAAAGATGTAAAAGTGCCCCAAACAAACGAATGTACCGGAACATGGTCTATTTCATAC
The DNA here is from genome assembly GCF_006345805.1 of Octopus sinensis. Lineage (NCBI taxonomy): Eukaryota > Metazoa > Mollusca > Cephalopoda > Octopoda > Octopodidae > Octopus > Octopus sinensis. The sequence goes on along the minus strand of NC_043005.1, from coordinate 101,616,336 downwards.
TGAACCGGATGAAGCTTTTTCAAAATGAAATTCCTAGAGGCTTATATTCTACACATACAAACACATCGCGCATATGAATGTGTGTGTGTTTGTGTGTGCGCGTTTGTTTGTGTGCGTGTGTGTATGTATGTGTGTGCTTGTATGTGTGTGTGTGTGTGTGCGTGTAAGTGAGTAAGTGTTTATGTTTGTATAATGTACTGCTCTCCTGATGGTAGATCAGAAAAGAAAAAATATACTGACTCTGCAAAAATTACTTAAAAACGTCGACAAAATATATACAAAGCTAGCAAACCATTGCTATGGCCAGAAGATCTGTAATATACGATAAACTATTTAGTGGATAAACTATTACAGAGATAGATAAAAGAAAGTGCTGGTTAAGTGTAGTTAAAAGAACTCACATCATCAGTAGATCGAAAAACTGCACCGATTATCTTAGCTCGAGATTAGAGATGTTTTAAAAGACATATGCCTATCGATAAGTTTCTGTTATCAAACTGAAAATGCCTCCATCAGTGGATTAGATATACAGTTTAATGAACTTTACCCTTTCTCCCACTTGGCATAGTCTTTGTTTTTTAGTAAGCAAAAAATCGACTCTTTTACTCATTTACTCTTTCACTTTTTTCAGTCATGTGACTGTGGCCATGCTAAGCACCGCCTTTAGTTGAGCAAATCGACCCCAGGACTTCTTCTTTGTAAGCCTAGTACTTATTCTATCAGATTTTTTGCTGAACCGCTAAGTTACGGGGACGTAAACACACCAGCATCGGTTGTCAAGCGATGTTGCGGGGATAAACAGACACACAAACATACACACACATACATATATACATATATACGACGGGTTTCTTTCAGTTTCCGTCTACCAAATCCACTCACAAGACTTTGGTCGGCCGGAGGCTATAGTAGAAGACACTTGCTCAAGGTACCACGTAGTAGGACTGAACCCGGAACCATGTGGTTGGTTAGCAAGTTACTTACCACACAGCACTTACTACCATAGTGTTTATCACCCTTTCCTTTAATATTTTCTATTCGTTGTTTCACGTAATATTTATTACGTTTTCCATCGCATTTCCTGACTGATGGCTATGTCCTATGAACCAGAATGCTTGCTAGATTATAGCAAAGCAGCGAGCTGGCAGAAACGTTAGCACGCTGGGCGAAATGCTTAGCGGTATTTCGTCTGCCGTTACGTTCTGAGTTCAAATTCCGCTGAGGTTGACTTCGCCTTTCATCCTTTCCGAGTCGATAAATTAAGTACAAGTTACGCACTGGGGGTCGAAGTAATTGACTTAATCTCTTTGTCTGTCCTTGTTTGTCCCCTCTATGTTTGGCCCCCTGTGAGCAATAAAGAAATAAGAATGATTGCTAGATTATACACAGTACGTTCTACATGTCTGTTCTATTAATACTCTACCCATTCATTATATGGAATATTATATATATTATATATATGGATGTATGATATATATAATATATATATATATATATATATATATATATATATATATATATATATATATATATATATATATATATATATATATATATACTATGTATGTATGTATGTATGTATATATTCAGATGTATTAATATATATTGACATATTAATGTATGAAAGAATTTATGTGTTTTGTGTGTGTGTTTTAGTACCTTCTTAAAAAGATTTGTAGGAATCTTTGTTTATCTCTGTAATCGGTACACTCACCATTTTGTTTATTGATCCGTGATGTCGAAATTGAAACTCATAGTCAAGTAACATTAGTTTTGTTGTGATCGATGAATCTTGTCACTGTTAAATTGATTTATCGACCTGTGGAGGTATATTTCCCCCCATTCGTTAATTGTAGTAGAATATACCATATTATTTGTTATTCAACAATTCGTGATTTTGAGTGAATCTATATTTATCGTCAAGTCTATGTATCCGTGTGTCGTGTGCGAAAGAGAGAGAGAGAGAGGGTGGGGGTGGGGTGCATAGGCTCATTGACTAGTGTCTATAGTGTTGGGCTCGCAATTATAAAAATAACCAGTTTGATCCCTGGACCAGGTAACACGTGGTCTCCTTTAGCAAGTCAACCCATTTACCTTGTTTCCAGGTTGCTCACTCATCTGGAAGGTATTACCAGCCAGATTTTTTGAT